>NC_135236.1:532719098-533022129 GCF_051348905.1 Ranitomeya variabilis
GCGTTTCTTCCGCAATTATTCGCATGCGTTGTGTATTCCTATATTTAACATTAGAGACGCATGTGTCTGCAATCGGTTGCGTTTTGCCGCGTTTGACGACGCATGCGTTGTTTCGTCGTCTGCGGTTTGGCGCGGTAAACGCTACATGTTTGTAATTTTAGAGGCGTCAATTTGCCACCTAGAAATGTATGCTTTTGTTAGCGGAAGGAATGCAGCAAAAAACCGCTTTGCTGTCTATGTGAACATATGCGGCCGCAAGCACTTGCGTTTGTGAACACATGCGTTGCACCAGAGAAAAACATGTCTAGACACTGATAAGCCACCCCCCACATACAAGGTGATAAAGGGAGGGAGTGGACATTTGCAGGTCACTACTCAGCAGACAGAGAAGCTTTCCAGACGCAGCAGAGCAGACACAGGAAGGAATCTACACTCTGAACAATGTGAGTATATCCTAGCCAATGTCTTTATTTTCTATTTTCTGTCTCTATATGTCCTATTTTCTGCCATTTCTTTCTTTCTGCATGCATCAGAATGTCGTCTTCTTCTGAGGAGGAGCAACTTCCTGGGCCTTCACAAGCCGAACATGTCAGTGAAGTGAGTACTCACTGTCACATCTACACATGTGACAATTTTTTTTTTCCTTTTTTTAAGAGCACTTCTTGCACTGCGGCAGAGGCTGAGCAGGAGCAGCAGGTTCACAGTCGGGTGGCAAGGCGGCAGCGTGTAAGTAATACCTGTCTGACTGTTTATTGTATCCTCACTTTACTATTCTTGAATCTTCCTTTCTTTACTTTCCTCCTTCTTTACATTTTTCTTCTGGACTCCTTTTTTTATCTTGACTTTCATTATTCATGCCAGTTTTCTGTCTCTGTTTTCTTTCTTTTCCTTATGTTAATGTCTACAACCTTAATGTCTTCATTTATTTGTTAGGTTCCAGAACGGGATGAGGACCTCATTGAAAATGACCTCCTTATCTCCCTGGTCCATGAGCGAGTCCCGTTGTGGGACACCCGGGTTCCGCAGCACTTGGACAACGTGACGATCAGGCGGCTATGGAATGAGGTGGCCAAAGCGATGTGGGATGGCTGGGACAAAGCCCCAACTCTGGTCCGAAATGCATTTTGTAAGTATTGCAATGCAGTGTGATGCAGCAGAGACCTTGGCCGGGATCATACAACTGTGTGTGATGAGAGAAACTCTCAGGAGTTTCTCTCATTACACACAGTTGTGTGAGCATGGCAAAAGGTCCATTGTCTAACCATTATTTCATTATTTTTTGTTTTAAACACGTTGGCGTTCGATGAAGGACCGCTTCAACAAGAACCTTCGTCAAGAGAGCCGTGTTCCTAGTGGTTTTGGAGCAAGGATCCGAAAATATAAATACCACCGCATTCTGGCATTTCTGAGACTGGTCCTTGCCCAGAGAACGTATTTTTTCGGTGTATTAGGTTGTGTTGTATTGCCATAATCTGTATGTTTCTATTTCACAGGAGTTGGCGTTTTGTAAATTTTTGGTATTCATTTTTTTTTTTTTCTTTTTTCACAGCACATGGAGCAGCACTCTTGACCCTGGTTCTGGAGCGGTCCTTCATCAGACAGCCACGGACACGTCCCAGCCATTCAGCAGCGCTGCAGCAAGTGGGCCTGCCACACTAACTGGAGACCAGGAAGCTGGTCCATCAGGTGTGCCCCTTTCCTAGTCCTCTGCCTCTGCCCCTTTTTTTTTTTTGGGCTCCTCCCGGCAGCGGCAGAGGGCCTCGGACAGGTCACTCATGCCCGAGTTTTTGCACTTGAGCTCGGTTTTTCACGATGGACTCAAAGCGTTGGCTGACCGCCTGGATACTGCCATTAGCCATATGAATACACGTATCCAGGAGGTCACCAAAAGCCTTGACCAAGTAAAAGCCGACCTCCAGAGGCCAGCACTTCATTTTTTTAATCAAATTGAACAGGGCATGTTGGAACTCCTTACTCCTGATCTCCAGCTTAGTGTCATGCAGGCCTGCAATGCTGCTTACTTGCCGGCTATGCAGCAGAGTTAGTATTTTCAGCAGACAGTGGCGGCATATCCACCTGTGCCTACACTGTCACGCTTGACCTCAATGCCGACCTCTGCTGCATACCACTGCACGGCCACCTCCATTCCAAGCACTGCCGGACACCACTACAGCACCACCACCATGCCGATTGCTGTTGGACAGCCCACCGCCACCACCATGACAACTGCTGCTCCTGCTTGGACCTCCTCCACTGACACCACCATGAGGCAGCAGCAGGACCCTGACATGTTACATAGTTACATAGTTATTAAGGTTGAAGGAAGACTGTAAGTCCATCTAGTTCAACCCATAGCCTAACCTAACATGCCCTAACATGTTGATCCAGGGGAAGGCAAAAAAACCCCATGTGGCAAAGAGTAACTCCACCATGGGGAAAAAAATTCCTTCCCGACTCCACATACGGCAATCAGACTAGTTCCCTGGATCAACGCCTTATCAAGGAATCTAGTGTATATACCCTGTAACATTATACTTTTCCAGAAAGGTATCCAGTCCCCTCTTAAATTTAATTAATGAATCACTCATTACAACATCATACGGCAGAGAGTTCCATAGTCTCACTGCTCTTACAGTAAAGAATCCGCGTCTGTTATTATGCTTAAACCTTCTTTCCTCCAGACGTAGAGGATGCCCCCTTGTCCCTGTCTCAGGTCTATGATTAAAAAGATCATCAGAAAGGTCTTTGTACTGTCCCCTCATATATTTATACATTAACATAAGATCACCCCTTAGTCTTCGTTTTTCCAAACTAAATAGCCCCAAGTGTAATAACCTATCTTGGTATTGCAGACCCCTCAGTCCTCTAATAACCTTGGTCGCTCTTCTCTGCACCCGCCTCTGCATGGCCTTCCGCTCCGCCACCATGATGCAGCAGGACCCTGGCATGGCCTTCCGCTCCACCACCACGATGCAGCAGGACCCTGGCATGGCCTTCCAACCGCAACCACGCAGCAGCAGCAGCCGGGACAAAGACACTGACAGTTCGGCCACTATGACCAGGTCGCAAGAAATGAGCCTGCCGAGGCTCCCTAGACCGCAGCGCCGATCCCAAAAAGGGAAAAAAAAAATAGCGGACTACTTCTATTTCTCCCCCCTCACCTCCTAATGTGTCTGTAATGTCAGGTTTGTCTCACCCTTCCAGTGTGTCTTAGCCCTCTCATGCGTCGAGCCCCATTCCCGATTTGCCAGACCCCTGTAATTTAATTGCCCCTTCTCCTGCCAACCCTGCATCGTCCACAGTGAGTCAAGCTTCACAGCTACATACCCCCTGTTTCCAGCACTCTACCCCAAGCAGGCGGAGTTAATTTTTTGTTTTGTTTTGTTTATAAATAATAATGTTTTTTGCCCCCAAAAATGTTTGGTTAATTGTGTATTTCGCCGCCGACAACACACACCATGCGCCAAATAAAACTTCGCCACACACTTTATTTTTTGGCCACCTCATAGCTCCAGTAGTTAGCAAGTGCAACACTGCAGCTTTGTGTGTTTTTCATATGGAGATATGAGGTGGCCCAAAAAATTCATACTTGTATTTTCTCCATAATCTCTTCCTTCTGCTTACTCTGTGACTAGTGTTGCAGACTGAAAAGAAAATGGCGGCAATGCAATGCAGAACTATACTCAACAGGTCATGGGTCCTAAAACTCATTAGTTAGGACACCTGACCTGGTGAGTAGAGAACTGCCTTGTATAACCTCCATTTTCTCTTCTGTGTACGTAATCTATTTCACACAAAGTGAAGGGACGATGGAGGTCATACAAGGCATATCTATACTCACCTGGACATGTGTCAGAAATAGTGAATTCATGAGGCTATTATATGTGCATCATGAAATCATTATTTCTGACACCTGACTTGATGAATATAGATCTGTTTTGTATTAAACAGCCATCGTCTCTTCAGTCTGCGTCCAATAGATACTACAGAACAGAATCAGGATGCAATGACGTCAACAACCTTACCACTAACCTAAAGTGGGTTGTAGAGGAAATACATAGAAGACACGGTCAAGATGCCAAAAAAAAACAAAAAAAAGTTTATTAACAACAAATATTAGTAACATTTAAAACATAACTGGTACAGACCAAAACACAGCAGGACATTTACACAATATTGTCTTGCCATTCCACACGTCCAATATCAGAATCAAAAAAGGCAGCAAATTGGTCCCGCATGTGGCCAACTTCAGTAGTTGACCGCAGCGGGTGATGCTGGTAATCTGGCAATGGGTTTGCAACTGGTTCATCCAGTTCAGTGTTGGGTTGCTCCTTAGCCATTATGTAATGGTGGAGAACCACACAGGCTTTGACCACCTCATCTACTGTCTCCAATTTTTAGATCAATAGCTGTTGCAAGAATGCGCCATTTTTGAGACTAGAATCCCAAAGGTACATTCTACTGTTCTTCGGGCCGTGGTCTGTAGTTAAAGATCCTTTTAGTGTGGTTCAAGTCCCGACTGGAATATGGCTTCAGTGGGATTTCACACATCTGAAAGGCCTCATCCCCAACCATAACAAATGGCATCGGTGGGCCTTCAGTGTTTGGGAGAGGCCGTGGAAAATAAAAATTTTTGCCATACACACGTCGGCCCATATCAGAGTTCTTGAAAGTCTGGGAATCGTTGCCACGGCCAAAAGCTCCAATGTCCACGGCGATGAAGCGACAGTCCGCATCTGCTATTGCCATGAGCACAACAGAAAAAATATTTTTTGTAGTTGAAGTACTCCGATCCTGTTCTGGTGGGTTTGATAATGCGGATGTGCTTTCCATCCACCGCACCCAAACAGTTGGGGAAATCACACACACTCCAGAATTTCGCTGCAATTCCCATCCACATGTCCTCGGTGGGTAGGGGTAAAAATTCATCCCGGAGAACGTTCCACAAAGCCTGGCAGGTGTCCGCAACTATTCCAGACAGGGTTGAAATTCCAAGCCGGTATTGGAAGTGGAGGGATGATAAGCTCTCTCCGGTTGCCAGAAATTTGTAATAAAATAAATAAAAAATAAATTACAATCAATTCAATTTATGGTGTTGTTCTGCTAAAGACATAAAGGAAAATACAAAGAATACATGTCAGACCAACCAAAATTATGACTGGCATTTGTTTAGAATTGTTACGTACCTTAATGTAACCAGCAGACGTTCCTCTGCTGGAATCTCTCTATGGAGCTGGGTGTCCTGACTCCGGATGGCTCCTTGGACACGACCAAGCAAATCCCGAAAAGAGTCTTGCGACATCCTGGTATATTCCGGGAATTTGTCTGGGTTGGCATTAAGCTCGCCATATAGCGTGTGATAGGCTCCACGGTTCTCACGTAGTTCGATAATGGGGTGTCGCCAAAAACGCCTACGTTGTCTCCTTCTCCGTCTTTCGCGATTTCTGTGTTGCTCCCAAGCAAATGCACAGGCAAGAATCAGCTTGATGCTTAAATTCAGGTTGAAATAAAAGCTCTCCATGCGAAGATCCATCATGACACAGGATACAGTAGCACACTGTTAAGATTTCAGCAATCCTAGGGTCTATATATAGGGATCCCATAATACACGCCCTCTGTAGTCCCATTGGCGGTGTCTGGTTAAAATTTTTCTCATGTAAAATTTTCCACCATGCGCACAAAAAACCGCATGCGTCTAAAAAGCGATGCGTTTGTACGTGTTTCTATGCGTTTTTTCCTGCACTTGCGGATGCGGATTAAACGCTGCGGATTCGAATGCAAATGTGAAACTAGCCTTAATGGAAATATAGGGGGAAATTTTGAGTTAACAAATCCAAGTGCCCCATCCCTTCTGAGCCCCAGTATGACTAAAGCACATTTACTAGTAATGGCACTAAAGGGTTCAAATTAAATTTTAAAATGGTAGTATTAAAATTAATAGAACACACATTAATAGAACTATTGAGGAGAGACAGCCACCAGCACAACAGGAAGCACAACCAAAGGTGTCCTGATACTTCCTACTATCGCTGGGTGAGACTGTTGTCTTTCATATAACATGCCAAGTTCATATCTGGTCAACAGTGTAATGACACCTTTTTAGAGCAGAATTCACTAGTCATATGCAGAAATCTGTCATTATACCAAGACCATATTTATTTGATTGATGCTGCCATTATCTTTATTACCGTATGTCTATTAATATGAAGGGGTTTATTTCGACTTAATATGTAATTTTTCGCTAGCAGCTTCTCAATATTTTTGTCTCGTTTATACATAGCTCTACCTATATGTGTGCCATTGTATGGGGCACTGTCTGACTCATGATTGCCATAGAGCTGGCTCCTGCTGGTATCTCCCAGAATGTCATTCAAGAAATTGCTGTGTATTTAGCAAATAGGTTTTCATATGACCCATGGTTGATGTTGACACCCTGAACTGCTGAAGTATTACTTTGAGAAGGATGAACTAGTGTTTTGTACGCTGGGCAATGACATGCTATTATAGCCTAATAAGAGTACAGTTGTATTGAGTACACTTATCATAAATTCTACACACATCGTGTTTCACCGCTACACATTTGCTTGCTATAATACAGTGGGGCAAAAAAGTATTTAGTCATTCAGCAATAGTGCAAGTTCCCCCACTTAAAAAGATGAGAGACGTCTGTAATTTACATCATAGGTAGACCTCAACTATGGGAGACAAACTGAGAAATAAAAATCCAGAAAATCACATTGTCTGTTTTTTTATCATTTTATTTGCATATTATGGTGGAAAATAAGTATTTGGTCAGAAACAAACAATCAAGATTTCTGGCTCTCACAGACCTGTAACTTCTTCTATAAGAGTCTCCTCTTTCCTCCACTCATTACCTGTAGTAATGGCACCTGTTGAAACTTGTTATCAGTATAAAAAGACACCTGTGCACACCCTCAAACAGCCTGACTCCAAACTCCACTATGGTGAAGACCAAAGAGCTGTCAAAGGACACCAGAAACAAAATTGTAGCCCTGCACCAGGCTGGGAAGACTGAATCTGCAATAGCCAACCAGCTTGGAGTGAAGAAATCAACAGTGGGAGCAATAATTAGAAAATGGAAGACATTCAAGACCACTGATAATCTCCCTCGATCTGGGGCTCCACGCAAAATCCCTCCCCGTGGGGTCAGAATGATCACAAGAACGGTGAGCAAAAATCCCAGAACCACGCGGGGGGACCTAATGAATGAACTGCAGAGAGCTGGGACCAATGTAACAAGACCTACCATAAGTAACACACTACGCCACCATGGACTCAGATCCTGCAGTGCCAGACGTGTCCCACTGCTTAAGCCAGTACATGTCCGGGCCCGTCTGAAGTTTGCTAGAGAGCATTTGGATGATCCAGAGGAGTTTTGGGAGAATGTCCTATGGTCTGACGAAACCAAACTGGAACTGTTTGGTAGAAACACAACTTGTCGTGTTTGGAGGAAAAAGAATACTGAGTTGCATCCATCAAACACCATACCTACTGTAAAGCATGGTGGTGGAAACATCATGCTTTGGGGCTGTTTCTCTGCAAAGGGGCCAGGACGACTGATCCGGGTACATGAAAGAATGAATGGGGCCATGTATCGTGAGATTTTGAGTGCAAACCTCCTTCCATCAGCAAGGGCATTGAAGATGAAACGTGGCTGGGTCTTTCAACATGACAATGATCCAAAGCACACCGCCAGGGCAACGAAGGAGTGGCTTCGTAAGAAGCATTTCAAGGTCCTGGAGTGGCCTAGCCAGTCTCCAGATCTCAACCCTATAGAAAACCTTTGGAGGGAGTTGAAAGTCCGTGTTGCCAAGCGAAAAGCCAAAAACATCACTGCTCTAGAGGAGATCTGCATGGAGGAATGGGCCAACATACCAACAACAGTGTGTGGCAACCTTGTGAAGACTTACAGAAAACGTTTGACCTCTGTCATTGCCAACAAAGGATATATTACAAAGTATTGAGATGAAATTTTGTTTCTGACCAAATACTTATTTTCCACCATAATATGCAAATAAAATGATAAAATAACAGACAATGTGATTTTCTGGATTTTTTTTTCTCAGTTTGTCTCCCATAGTTGAGGTCTACCTATGATGTAAATTACAGACGCCTCTCATCTTTTTAAGTGGTGGAACTTGCACTATTGCTGAATGACTAAATACTTTTTTGCCCCACTGTATTAGATATAAGCAAAGCGTGATGCATCTTGAATGATTTACCATACCAAATCTTGTTTGTTTGTCCATGCACATTGCCTTTTTGGTTTGTTTGTGTATTCTATCAATTTTAATAGTCCCATTTAAAAGTAAATTTTTAACCACCCTTTATTGCTATTACTAGTAGACCTCCAATTGGGTTACTACACTTTCTGCTATCTAAGCCCCATTTAGCATCCACATGTTTGACATTTCTATATTGATGACAGCCCACCTAATTTATGGGTGCATGTCTCCAGAAGCAGGAGCTGGGCACAATTGTAGTGTCCAGAACAATGCAGTGACTAATACAATGTAATGTACTGGTCACTACAATGACAATTTGCAATTCTCACTCTGCAACATTCTCTGCTGCTTGTTTCTGGAGAATACCAATGAAGTCAAAATCGTCACTACACCGATAGATAAATTCATAGAGGAGTATAATTTCCAAAATGGGGTCACTTTAGGGGGATTCTGCTCTTCTAGCACATAGGGGCTCTGTGTATGCAAACTGTTCTAGCAAAATCTGCGCTCCAGGAGGAAAATTGCTATTTGTCCCTCCCGAGTCCCGTCGTATGGCTAAGCAGTACTGAACAGCCACATATGGGATATTTCCATATTCAGCAGAAATTGTGTGACAAATTTTGGTGCCACTTTTACCCGTTTCCCTGTGTGAAAATGTAAAATCTGGGGCTAAAACTAAATTTTGGTGGTAAAAATGTAATTATTTTTTGTTCACTGCCAAATAGTATAAAATTCTGTGACACACCTGCGGTGTCTATTCTCATTGTACCTCTAGATGAATTCATTGCGAGGTGCAGTTTGTAAGAGGTGGTCACTTATGGGGGGTTCTGCTGATCTGGCACCTCAGGGGCTCTACCAATGTGACCTGGCACCCTCAAACCAGTCCATCAAAATCTGAACTCTAATATGGCGCTTCTTCCCTTCTGGGGTTTGCACTGTGCCTCAAAAGTAGTTTTTGACCACACGCGGGGTATTGGTATACTCAGGAGAAATTGCACAACAAATTTTGGGTCCATTTTTCCCTGCTAACCTCATGAAACATCTTTGTGGGAAAAAGTGTTTTTTTTTTTGTTTTGTTTTTTTTTTCATGGCTCAACATTTTATTAATAAATATAGAATGTGTGTGAAGCACTTATGGGTTCAAGGTGCTCACCACACATATAGATAAATTCCTTGAGAGGTCTAGATTTCAAAATGGGGTCACTTATGGGGGTTTCCACTGTTTAGGCACATCATTGGCTTTCAAAACGCTGCTTGACACCACAATTTTAAACAACAGAACGGAGTATACAAGTCCCAATACGCATTTTATTTAAAAATTGTATAATTTTATTTATATTATCAAAATATATAATTCAAACTGAGTAATCAAATATAAATACAATACATATAAATAACAGGATTAGTGGAGGAGGAAACACTATAATAGTGGCGGAGCGGATGACAACACCTATCACATCATATCACAAGGACTGCTATTGTGGGAGCCATAGTAAAAAAAAAAAAAGTTGCAACAGTGCAGGTTATATCACTAGCTAAAGTGCCATAGTGCCTACAGGACTCATCACCTCATATCATATAAAGCAGCTTACCCATTAGGTCTGAGATGTCTCACCACGCTCCACACACCACCCCCTTGACGCACGTTTCGCGGTCGCTTTCTCAAAAGCGACCGCGAAACGTGCGTCAAGGGGGTGGTGTGTGGAGCGTGGTGAGACATCTCAGACCTAATGGGTAAGCTGCTTTATATGATATGAGGTGATGAGTCCTGTAGGCACTATGGCACTTTAGCTAGTGATATAACCTGCACTGTTGCAACTTTTTTTTTTTTTTTTTTTTTTTTTTACTATGGCTCCCACAATAGCAGTCCTTGTGATATGATGTGATAGGTGTTGTCATCCGCTCCGCCACTATTATAGTGTTTCCTCCTCCACTAATCCTGTTATTTATATGTATTGTATTTATATTTGATTACTCAGTTTGAATTATATATTTTGATAATATAAATAAAATTATACAATTTTTAAATAAAATGCGTATTGGGACTTGTATACTCCGTTCTGTTGTTTTGTATTTATTGGGGAGTTTCCTAGACTGTCCTATTGTTTCGGACAGAAATATTGGGAGAGATATAACAATCCTTGTCTCTCGGCCACGCATATGTATTAATTTTTGTGAGTTTTGTATTGACACCACAATTTTATATAGTGCATTTTCTCCCCTTACCCTTGTGAAAATTGAGGCAAAAAGAACATTTTTGTGGGGAAAATGTGATTTTATTTTTATAGCTCAACGTTATAAATTTCTGTGAAGCACCACGGGGTTCATGGTACTCCTCACACATCTAGATAAGATCCCTGTAGGGTCTAGTTTCCAAAATGAGGTCACTTGTGGGTGGTTTCCACCCTTTAGGCACATCAGGAGCTCTCTAAACGAATCATGGCGTCCGCTAATTATCTAAACGCATCATGGTGTCCGCTAATTATTCCAGCTCTGCCGTGTGTTTAAACAGTGGTTTTCCCCCACGTATGTAGTATCGGCGTACTCAGAGGAGTTTGCACAACAAATTTTTTCCGGTTACCCTTGTGAAAGGGTGGGTCTAAAGTAACATTTTTGTGAAAAAAGTAATGTTCATTTTTTTACTTTCACAGCCCATTGATTCATGTGCAGCACCTGGAGGGCTAATAAACTTGTTGAATGTGGTTTTGAGCACCTTGAGGGGTACAGTTTTTAGTGTCACTTTGGGCTATTTTCTGTTATATAGGCCCCTCAAAGTCTCTTCAAATGTGAAAAAATCTACATTTTGTTGGAAAAATGAGAAATTACTGGTCAACTTTTAAGCTTGTGGTGCCATCAGACAGGTAACAGGATACACGCTGCTCAGGGTCTCTTCTGGATGACAGGCTGTATTGTCACGTCATGCAACCATGCAGTCTGCCATCTAGATGTAGCAGAACTAGACCTGACGTGGGGCCAAAGGATTATCATCTTCTCAGCGGAAAGGGGAGGAATAATGTTTATTTTAACTCTTGCACTGGATAATGGTGTCAGTGGATGAGCGTTGCGGTGAGTATGTTTTAATTAAAGATTTATTAAAGAAGTCTGTGTCATTCTTTCAATTAAACAATTTTATTCTGTGTTTTGTTTTTTTTTTGTTTTTTTTTTATACAATTTGACTATGGGGTTAGTAATTGGGGCGTCTAATTGACGCCTCTCTATTACTATCCTCTGGGCTTGATGTCACCTGACAATACAAAGATGACATCATGTCACGGGAGTAATGGGTAGACTACAGCTGATTACCCGGGCCCCTGCGATATCACTCAGACTAGGGAAAACCCTGTCTGTCCCTCTCCCAGAATTTACACTGATGGTGTGCTTGTCTGGGTCGCCAGGCCTGACCCTGACTCCTGTTTCAGCCCTATGCTGAAACCTCAACCCGCCACCCAGTGAATAGACCACACACCAACCTCCACAGAAAGTAAAGACAGGGAAAACTAAAAAACGCACCACGCCACAGACACACAGGAAAACACTATAATGTGCACAGGGCAAAACAAACACAAATATAGGAAGGAGAAATATGACAAAGGATAATACACCACCAGATACGATATTTCTTCTCCTAGACCACCACTCCAGACCGAGATCACCAGGCACAAGACACAAGCTATAATCGGCGACGCCCAAAGTCCAGAATGACTATTTAAAGGCCACGGGCGTGACCCAGCCTCCAACCAGATTACCAGCTAGATTAACCCCGGACAACCTGGATAAAATCTAGCCGGCGCCACTGAGCGTATAGTGGACGAATGTGGAATTACCGCTGTCTGTCGGACGCCCTAGTGTGAATAGCGTCCGACATGACACATCAACCCCCAACTATTACCCACTTGCCAACACTATAGGGCAAGTGGGAAGAGCGAGGTCAAATGCCAGAATTGGCACATCTTAGAGATGCGCCTTTTCTGAGGTGGCTGAGAGCTGATTTTTTTAGCCCATGGGGACGGCCCAATATCCATGGCCCCTTCCTAGGCTATTAATATCAGCCCACAGCTGTCGGCCTAGCCTTTGCTGGTTATTATAGGAGGGCACTACGTCTTTTTGTGGGTGTCCCCCATTTTAATAACCAGTAAAGGATAATTATACCACTGTGAGCTGATATTAATAGGTATAGATATTAATAGATATTAAAAGTTTGGACACACCTTCTCATTTAAAGATTTTTCTGTATTTTCATGTCTGACAATTGTACATTCACACTGAAGGCATAAAAACTATGAATTAACACATGTGGAATTATATACTTAACAAAAAACTGTGAAACAACTGAAATTATGTCTTATATTCTAGGCTCTTCAAAGTATCCACCTTTTGCTTTGATGACTGCTTTGCACACTCTTGGCATTCTCTTGATGAGCTTCAAGAGGTAGGCACCGGGAATGGTCTTCCAACAATCTTGAAGGAGTTCCCAGAGATGCCTAACACTTGTTGGCCCTTTTGCTTTCACTCTGCGGTCCAGCTCACCCCAAACCATCTCGATTGGGTTCAGGTCTGGTGACTGTGGAGACCAGGTCATCTGGCGTAGCACCACATCACTCTCCTTCTTGGTCAAGTAGCCCTTACACAGCCTGGAGGTGTGTTTGGGGTCATTGTTCTGTTGAAAAATAAATGATGGTCCAACTAAACGCAAACCGGATGGAATAACCTGCCGCTGCAAGATGCTGTGGTAGCCATGCTGGTTCAGTATGCCTTCAATTTTGAATAAATCCCCAACAGTGTTACCAGCAAAGCACCCCCACACCATCACACCTCCTCCTCCATGCTTCACGGTGGGAACCAGGCATGTAGAGTCCATCCGTTCACCTTTTCTGCATCGCACAAAGACACGGTGGTTGGAACCAAAGATCTCAAATTTGGACTCATCAGACCAAAGCACAGATTTCCACTGGTCTAATGTCCATTCCTTGTGTTCTTTAGCCCAAAGCAAGTCTCTTCTGCTTGTTGCCTGTCCTTTGCAGTGGTTTCCTAGCAGCTATTTTACCATGAAGGCCTGCTGCACAAAGTCTCCTCTTAACAGTTGTTAACAAAAAGAATACTTGCAAAAGAAGTCAGCATGGCAGATACGTGGGTATAAAAAAAAGTACAAAAGATCATCATAATAATAAATCGCCAGCTATATAGAAAGGACTACATTAATACAGACTAGTCGCTAATCAAGACACAAGAGAGAACATATGGTTAAAAAACAAAAAAAAAGGCGACCAAAAACAGTCCATATGTATATAAAAGTGCAAATGCTTTATTTCATATATAAGGACAGACAGCCATCAGGCAAAGGAATAGCATGCAATACAAGTATCCAAAAAATTACAACGGTAAAACATGCAAGGTGTGCACACATACAGGAACCCACATAATATAAATTACTGATACAAATTAATCCCCCTTCACAATATTGTGGTATGGGAGTAGATGCCTAAGAAAATTCAAAACCGCTCACAAAGTAAATAACACTCTGAAAAGCAGAGCAACCTTACAATACAGTAAAAAGAGAAACATGCATAGTAATGACTATACCTAAGTAGTGAGCGGCACCGGAGTACAGATTCCTTCATGCCCCCTGAAGAAGGATAAGATCCGAAACGTGCGTTGGGGTGTGTGCACACAATCCAGGAACCTGTACTCCGGTGCCGCTCACTACTTAGGTATAGTCATTACTATGCATGTCTCTCTTTTTACTGAATTGTAAGGTTGCTCTGCTTTTCAGAGCGTTATTTACTTTGTGAGCTGTTTTGAATTTTCTTAGGCATCTACTCCCATACCGCAATATTGTGAAGGGGGATTAATTTGTATTAGTAATTTATATTAAATGGGTTCCTGTATGTGTGCACACCTTGCATGTTTTACCGTTGTCATTTTTTGGATACTTGTATTGCATGCTATTCCTTTGCCTGATGGCTGTCTGTCCTTATTATATATGAAATAAAGCATTTGCACTTTTATATACATATGGACTGTTTTTGGTCGCCTTTTTTTTGTTTTTTAACCATATGTTCTCTCTTGTCTCTTAACAGTTGTTGTAGAGATGTGTCTGCTGCTAGAACTCTGCGTGGCATTGACCTGATCTCTAATCTGAGCTGCTGTTAAACTGCGATTTCTGAGGCTGGTGACTCGGATAAACTTATCCTCAGAAGCAGAGGTGACTCTTAGTCTTCCTTTCCTGGGGCGATACTCATGTGAGCCAGTTTCTTTGAAGCGCTTGATGGTTTTTGCCACTGCAATTGGGGACTCTTTCAAAGTTTGCCCAATTTTTTGGACTGACTGACCTTCATTTCTTAAAGTAATGATGGCCACTCATTTTTCTTTACTTAGCTGCTTTTTTCTTGCCATAATGCAAATTCTAACAGTCTATTCAGTAGGACTATCAGCTGTGTATCTACCAGACTTCTGCACAATACGTACAACTGAAGGTCCCAACCCCATTTATAAGGCAAGAAATCCCACTTATTAAACCTGACAGGGCACACCTGTGAAGTGAAAACCATTCCCGGAGACTACTTCTTGAAGCTCATCAAGAGAATGCCAAGAGTGTGCAACTCAGTCATCAAAGCAAAAGGTGGCTACTTTAAAGAACCTAGAATATAAAACATAATATCAGTCGTTTCACACTTTTTTGTTAAGTATATAATTCCACATGTTAATTCATAGTTTTGATGCCTTCAGTGTGAATGTACAATTGTCATAGTCATGAAAATACAGAAAAATCTTTAAATGAGAAGATGTGTCCAAACTTTTGGTCTGTACTGTAACATCTTTATATCTATTCTATGTGTATGTATCTATTCTAACCTGTCAAACTGTGATTTTACTGAACGCGGCTGCTAAATTGACGGCTTTTCTAAGGGCATCCGAGTGCTTTACGGTGTTTTTTTTTTTTTTTCTCGCACCCATAGGCTTGCATTGGCGAGTCTCATCCGAGATAAGCGGCAAATTGCAGCATGCAATGATTTTTTTGTTCTCCCTTGAATAAGATTGGTGAGAGTGTGGTCCGCTTTTTTTTTTTTTTTTTTTTTTTTTTTTTTAATATCAGATTGCTCTCGTCTGTTTTTCTCGCAAATGAGTATGAGCCCTTATGCTCAAAACCCCATGTTCAAATGCCATAAATCTATTGAGGGGCATGATTTAGTAGTAGTAGTAGTAGTAGTGCTCCTAGAGCTTTGTACTGGATATATAAAAGTTATTCTGGGGTTTATATAGGCACTTTGTTCTCCTCCCAATTGTTCTTTTTGCCTTCGTGTTGACCATTCCCCATAATCTAGTTTTGGCAGCTGCATAGCGGGTGCTCCTAGTTGGCCCCTTCATGGGTATGAATAAAGTGTTGCTAATGAGCAGCTTCTGAAAACTACTTAATATGAGACAACTATTGAAATATTGATATTCAGACTTGCAGGGAGCAGTTCTACTGAAAGGTCTACCTTTTAAGACACTTAGATTCATTAAATGAAATTATTTTCAGCTTTAATAATAATAATAATAATAATAATAATTTTATTTATATAGCGCCAACATATTCCGCAGCGCTTTACAAATTATAGAGGGGACTTGTACAGACAATAGACAGTACAGCATAACAGAAATCACAGTTCAAAATAGATACCAGGAGGAATGAGGATTGGGGATTAATCGTATTAACCTAGGTATTGCATTCCAAAGAATCGGCGCAGCACGTGTAAAGTCTTGGAGATGGGAGTGGGAGGTTCTAATTATTGAGGATGCTAACCTGAGGTCATTAGCGGAGCGGAGGGCACGTGTAGGGTGGTAGACTGAGACCAGAGAGGAGATGTAGGGTGGTGCTGAGCCATGGAGTGCTTTGTGGATGAGGGTAGTAGTTTTGTACTGGATTCTGGAGTGGATGGGTAGCCAATGTAATGACTGGCACAGGGTAGAGGCATCGGTGTAACGGTTGGTGAGGAATATGATCCTGACTGCAGCATTCAGGACAGATTGGAGCGGGGAGAGTTTGGTAAGAGGGAGGCCGATTAGTAGAGAGTTACAATAGTCCAGACGGGAATGAATAAGTGAAACAGTAAGAGTTTTTGCAGAGTCGAAAGTAAGAAAAGGGCGAATTCCAGAAATGTTTTTGAGATGCAGATAGGAAGAGCGAGCCAGTGATCGGATGTGGGGGGGGGGGGGGGGGGTGAATGAAAGCTCGGAATCAAGGATGACCCCAAGGCACAGCGGGCATGTTGCTTTTGGAGTAATGGTGGAACCGCACACGGAGATGGCAATGTCAGGCAAAGGTAGGTTAGTAGAGGGAGAGAACACGAGGAGTTCAGTTTTTGACAGGTTCAGTTTCAGATAGAGGGAGGACATGATGTTAGAGACAGCGGTAAGACAATCACTGGTGTTTTCTAAAAAGGTCGGCGTGATAACAGAAGAAGTGTATAATTGGGTGTCATCAGCATAGAGATGGTACTGGAAACCAAATCTACTGATTGTTTGTCCAATAGGGGCAGTATACAAAGAGAGGGGGCCTAGGACTGATCCTTGAGGAACCCCAACAGTAAGGGGAAGGTTAGAGGAGGAGGAACCAGCAAAACATACAGTGAAGGATCGGTCCGAGAGATAGGAGGAGAACCAGGAAAGAACGGTGTCCTTGAGGCCGATGGAGCGGAGCATATTGAGGAGGAGCTGATGATCCACAGAATGCTGTGGAGAGATCCAAGAGAATTAGCATGGAGTAGTGACCATTAGATTTAGCTGTTAGTAGGTCATTAGAGACTTTAGTGAGGGCAGTTTCAGTAGAGTGTAAAGAGCGGAAGCCAGATTGAAGAGGGTCGAGAGGAGAGTTATCTGAGACATAGCGGGTAAGACGGGAGTGGACCAGGCGTTCGAGGAGTTTAGAGATGAAGGGAAGATTAGAGACAGGTCTATAATTAGAGGGACAATTTTGGTCGAGGGATGGTTTTTTAAGTAATGGATGTATGATGGCATGCTTAAATGAGGAGGGAAAAATACCGGAAGTGAGAGAAAGGTTGAATATTTTTGTTAGGTGAGAGGTGACAGCCGGGGAAAGGGACTGGAGGAGATGTGACGGAATGGGGTCACTGGTGCAAGTGGTCGGGCGAGAAGATGCAAGGAGCCCGACTACTTCTTCTTCTGTAACTGGCTCAAAGTCAGAGAGTGAAATAGATGCAGTGGGGGAGGAAGGACAGTGCATGGTATGAAGAGATTGGGAGATGATTTCTTGTCGAATGTGGTCAATTTTTCCTTTGAAGTAATTGGCCAGATCGTCAGCATGGAGATCCGTGGTTGGGGCCTGCTCTCTTGGGTTGAGTAGGGACTGGAAAGTGTCAAAGAGATGTTTAGGGATATTTGACAGTGAGGTGATGAGGGTGTTGAAATAGGTTTGTTTGGAGAGATGAAGGGCAGAGTTGTATGTTTTTAGCATGAACTTATAATGGATGAAGTCTTCGGGTAGATTAGATTTTCTCCACAGACGTTCAGCGCACCTGGAGCACCGCTGCAGGAAATGTGTTTGCAGCGTGTGCCACGGTTGTCGCCGTCTGTGCTGAGTTGTTCTATGTATAGGAGGTGCAGCTTCATCCAGGGCACTTTGCAGGGTTTCATTGTAATACTTCAGAGCAGAATCAGGACATGAGATGGAGGAGATTGGGGCCAATGAGGACTGCAAGTTCTTCATAAGTTTCTGGTTGTTAATGGCCTGTATGTTTCTAGAAGTGTGGAAAGTGGGGGTGACCTGAGCGGGATGGCAGTTCTTGATAGAGAATGAAAGCAGGTTGTGGTCAGAGAGCGGGAGAGGGGAGTTTGTGAACTCGTCCACTGAGCAAAGCCGGGAGAAGACCAAGTCAAGGGAGTTTCCATCTTCATGCGTTGGAGAGTTAGTATGCTGCGAGAGGCCGAAAGAGGAGGTTAGAGATAAAAGGTGAGAAGAAGATGGGGAGAGGGGAGAAGCAATGGGGATGTTGAAATCACCCATGATAAGGGTGGGGGTGTCACAGGAGAGAAAGTATGGAAGCCAGGTGGCAAAGTGATCTAGGAACTGATGAGAGGGGCTGGGAGGACGATACACCACCGCCACTCGCATGGAGAAGGGGATGTAGAGTCTGACAGCATGGACCTCAAAGGAAGGGAATACAAGTGAGGGTACTTGGGGGATAATTTGGAAGGTACATTTTGGTGAAAGGAGCAGACCAACGCCTCCACCTGCTCTGTTGTCTGATCTTGGGGTATGAGAAAAGTGTAGTATGAAAGAGCAGCAGCAGTGGTGTCTGACTGCTGGATCCAGGTTTCAGTAAGAGCCAGGAGATTAAGAGAATTAGAAAGGAAGAAGTCATGAATGTAGGAGAGTTTATTACAAACAGAGCGAGAATTCCAAAGGGCACAATTGAAAGAGACAGAAGGCATGCATGGAATATTAATAAGGTTAGAGGGGTTTCTGAGTGTAGCAGTTGGGAGGTTTGACTGGCTATAACATGGGGTGCCGGGGCTGGGAGAGATGTCTCCAGCAACTAGGAGAAGGAGGATAGAAAGAGTGAGCAGATGGTTAAGCGATTTGTGCGAGCGTCTCTTGTGTTGGATGGTGGGACTGAATGGATCAGCGCTGTTAAGCAATGTGAACAGAGCATGAGTGCTATACATAGAGGAGAGGACAGAGGGGCCGATATGGATTGAGTGTAAAGAGTTTATGCAAGGGCGGTGAATGTGAGTGAATGCAGCAGCCAGGATATAGATTACACAAATACATATGGTGATTATTTATTTTGTTTCAAATGAATAGGGAATAGATTAAGATTGTCTTACCTGTCTCCTGCCCTGTCTAACTGCCATGTTATAACTGCCGAGTACTTAGAAAAAAGTACTTTGAATAAATGTACACAAATGCATCCCCAAAGTATGTCTACATTTATAGAAGGCTAGCTCTTAGATCTCACTTTTTCTTTTTTTTTTTCCCCTCTCGTTACCAATCAATCTAACTCAGTTGAGACAGCAGGACACAATAAATGTAGTGATCAGATAAACAAATGTCCAGGTCTACATGGATCATAAACCGCTTTGAAACAGTTATGTGATCTCTCTGCATAAGGACAAGCAGAAGTGAGTTAAATATCTATAAACAAAAACAATTGCATAATAAGATGGCTAACATATCTATAATATAACGCAGGGAGCGTCACTCTGTCCGAAGCCTTTATAGACTGCGCAAGCGCCGGCGCAGTCTGGACCCCACAGAGTGACGCTCCCAGGAGATCGCGGTATGCGTAAGCGCTGAACGCACACCGCGATCTCCAACGGAGAAGCAGGGACGAGCCAGGAGGGTGAGTATGCAATACTTACCTGTCCCGTTCCATCGACGCGATTCCGGGCCATGAATGTCCGCCTGCTCCCGGAATCGGCGCTTGCGCAGTCCGCGCTTTCCGGCGCCATTTTCTTGAAGACACACTGCGTGTCTTCAAGAAAATGGCACCGGAAAGCCCGGACACCTGTGACGTTCAGTTCAGAGGGCGCGATGACGCGCTTAATGCGCGCCGCCCTCTGACTGAACAGTCACAGCCAGAGGACCCGGAAGACGGAGCGGTGGAACGGGGGACAGGTAAATATAGCAAGTGCCAGGGGCCTGAGCTAGCGGCGACTCCGGCACCTGACCCCCACAGCGCACCGGTGTCCCCGCCTGCTCATGCCCCCAGCACAGCCGTCCGCACTCAGCACAGCCGTCCGCACTCAGCACAGCCGTCCTCATTCAGCACAGCCGTCCTCACTCAGCACAGCCGTCCGCACTCAGCACAGCCGTCCGCACTCAGCACAGCCGCCCGCACTCAGCACAGCCGCCCGCACTCAGCACAGCCGCCCGCACTCAGCACAGCCGCCCGCACTCAGCACAGCCGCCCGCACTCAGCACAGCCGCCCGCACTCAGCACAGCCGCCCGCACTCAGCACAGCCGCCCGCACTCAGCACAGCCGCCCGCACTGCTGCCCGCACTCACCACCGCCACGCACAGCTGCCCGCACTCAGCACAGCCGCCCGCACTCAGCACAGCCGCACTCGGGCAGTAGAGCCGGAGAGAGAAAGATGGGAGCAACATATGGCAGAATGGAAACAGGAACAGGCAGAATGGGTGCAGCACATTACAACAGAATGGGGGCACAGGATGGGAGCAGCACATGACAGAATGATTGCGCACGATGGGAGCAGCACATGACAGGATGGGGGCACACACGACAGGATGGGGGTGTAGGATGGAGCAGCATATGACAGGATGGGGATGCAGGATGGAGCAGCACATGACAGGATGGGGATGCAGGATGGAGCAGCACATGACAGGATGGGGGCGCAGGATGGAGCAGCACATGACAGGATGGGAGAGCAAGATGAGAGCAGCACATATCAGGATGGAGGCCATATACCAATATAAATGCTCGCCACCCGAGCGTAGAACGGGTTCAATAGCTAGTATAGATATATGCAGGATTCATATTAATACTAATAAAAGCTTTGTGATAAGCGGTAACAGGATGACCTTGAAATTAAACAGAGCAATAGTATTTTATTTTCTGCTCACAATGTCACAATGTTTTGCCAGCTGAGTTGTTTATTGCAAGGAGGTATGAGGTCTACAAGGACTGACAGCCTTTCTGTAGAGCTGGAGGTCTATTTGAGAGAGACATTTAGTTAACAGGACAGTATATTAGGAATGTCCCCCTATATAAAGCACATACCTGTTGGCAATACCAGGAGAAATGTCACAACTTGTAATAAAAAGAAATTGTCCTACCCCCTGCAGGACAAGAATTTAGATGAAAATGTGGTACATATCATTGTGTGGTGCTTGCTACAGGTGTAACACTGCCTGTTCGTAATGGTCTAGTAATAGATTTACTAATAATGTACACATTTAGAATAGATTTAGAGAAAATGTTAGGCCTTTTTATATGTAGTGTAAAACTAAAATAATGGTTATTTATTGTGTCCTAAAGGGTCATTATGACTTTGCCATTGAATTGATGTTATGTATATGTCAACTCAAAGGTAACTATGGATGGGCGTGACACAATCCTCTCCTCTAATAAGGGGCCAAGGGCAATCTGGTATTCTCCCTTTAACCTTATACAGGGATCTATGCGGAGGTCTCTGGATTGTGGAAAGATGTGTCTGCAAGCTGGGTCAGAACCAGAGAGTTGAGGACAATGACAAAAGAATAGCCAGGGAATAGGTAGCAGGTACATTAGGTAAAAAAGAAAACCGACCTTCCAGGATTCAAATCTTGAAGGGCATTCAAGTGGTAAACAGTAGAGTAAACTTGGAACCGATGGGTCAATCAAGCCCACACCAGGCTATGTACAATAAACAACTGACAATGTTAGCTTACCCTGGAGGGACATGACTAAGAGACTACCTGGTACTTGCTAGAGCCTCTGACGGTGAGGTTAGGCTTGTCTAAAGGTAGCCGTCAGGTGACACTCCAGAGCAGTCCCCGGCTCTGCATCAGCTGATGTGGAGAGTCAGAGGAACGGTACAGGAGGGAAAAGACAACCCATGGTCAAACGGTCTGAGGTGGGGGCAAGCAGCACCGGATCAGCAAACAGGTCAGACAGAGCGGAAAACTAGCCTGGTTGGTTTCGAGAATCAATCTACTGGATAACATGCACGGGAACAACCTGGGTAAGAACCAACATTTGGGTGAAGAATGGTGGGAGGACCTGTCTTAAATATACACCAACTTCTTAAACTGAGGAGAACAAGTAAATGGTACTAGCAAATGAAGCTTCCTACATGGAGATGATGGCTCCTGTGCATCAAGATATAGCGGTTTGTCGAATGGCGTACAGTGCTCAACACTAAGCACGTGTATAAAGAATTGAAGAAATATGCAGCACTCGCCAATTGGAAAAAAATAATCAGTCCTTTATTACAAACCACGGGACATGGACAAAAAAAATCAGACGTGCAGGTTACATAGTCATGCGGGGAGAGACAGTGTGGACTATAGCCGTTTCACATAACGGCACTTCAATGGGTCCAGGTGTGTAATTTCCTGAGGTCACTTAAGCATTTTGTGAAGAAAAATATACAATAGATAATGTGCCATAAATATAAGCATGCATTTAGTAATTACATTCAAACAGAAGCAAAAACCCTGCTAGAGGAAAACACAAATCTAATCTGTCTTTTAAATCAATGGGACCTTACGCATTGGATCTCATGATCCACTCACATAGCTTCGTGTCTAAGTAACATGTTGTTGTGGTTACCACCTTGAGGTGGTTAATTAACCACTTTGAGACCTGCAAAACCCAAGGTCTCTGGATCAGAATGGATTTTTCTGCATATGTTTTATAAGTCTTAATTAACTCTTCACAGAAGTAATTGAGCGATAATGTTCTCAAAATCTAGTTTTCAAAGGTCTAATTGTTTTTTCAAGTAATAAAACATACATGGGCAAAATATAATATATACAACAAATGTATTTTTACAAGATATAAAATCTGTAATTTGATGTAAAACAGATCCAATGTGTAGACTAGAGGATTCTAATGATCCGATTTTGGACAGATAAATATGCCAATTTTTTCATATAGCTGAATGTATAATCTTTTACATTAGGCTATGTTTAAAATTAAAAGTGAAACGATGCGGTTCTTGTGCAGATAGATGTTTAGTATTAATGTTTTTTTGGCTCTTATAAATTCAGTTTGACATATTTTAGACACTTGACTTTGTGCTTCATCTAAAATAGATCATGGATATCCCCTTAGACAAAAGCAATTTTTCAATTCATTCATTTGTTTTTCAAAATTAGTTTCATTATTAATTTTTTCGGAACCTCCGCATCTGACTATAAGGTAGTCCTCTTTTAATGTGCATGGAGTGTGTACTTTTTTAATGCTGCAGCATATTTATTGGAGTAGTCTTTCTATGTGATTCTGTAATAATTTGTCCATTTGTTATATTTATTTTTACATTCAGAAATTCTAAACTATCACCTCCAAAATGTGATGTGAAACGCATGTTCTTTACATTAACGGAGTTGAGATGTATTTAAGGTAGGGTGTTAGACTGATTGAAGATGTATGTCTTGAAAAAATGCTAAAAATAAATTGGCAAAAACACATGCTACTGGTGTGCCTATGGCAGTGACCTGAATCATAATCTTTTTTATCCCTTAAGAATTTCTTTTGCTTTATTTCACTTTGGATTAAGATCAATTTTCGTTCAAATTTTTTTTTTAAAGAAAAGTCTGGACCTGATTTTCAGTAGACAAATGGTATTTGCAGTAAGTAGGCACTGCCATAGGCACACCAGTAGCATTCATTTTTAATCATTTATTTTTAGCATTTTTTGAAGACAAATACATCTCCAATCAGTCTAACCCCTACCTTAAATACATCCGTATTATTTAGACTGGTTATTGAAATCCCTACTGGAAAAAATGCCATCTTTTTTAAAAGTCTCAGGAGATTTTTTTTAAAAGCTATCAAAGAGAGACACTCACAAGCGGATTCCTGTTACGTGTCCATAGATGTAGAAAGCCTACAGTATATACCCGAATTCTGCAGAAAATAGACATTGAAGCAATAGGCACAATAGTCTCTATTACTAATAAAACTTCAGAGTATTTATCTTTTGTACTGCAACCTTTAGAGTTTACGCTTTCTCACAATGCATTTAAATTTATAGACAAATGATATTTGCAGCGAGCAGGCACTGCTATGGGCACACCAGTAGTGTCTAAAATATCTCAAACAGAATTAATTTATAAGAGCCGAAAAAACATTAATACTCAAAATCTATCTGCACAAGAACCGCATTGTTTAATTTTTCATTTTAAACATAGCCCAATGGAAAAGATAATACATTCAGCTATATGAAAAAAATTGGCATATTATTAACCCCTTCTCGATATGCGACGTACATGTAGTTTTCTGCAGAAACTGCATTCCCACAAACAGCAGTGCAGGTACAGCGCATCAATCGCATGGCCTTACGCTGAGCGCCTCGGCGATCTGGTGCCGGTGTCAACTCTGTATGAGAGCTGACACCCCTGCTAGCACCAGTCGCGGGCATTTAACCCATCTGAAGCTGCAATCAGTAGTTATGGCGGCATAGATGAGCATCACGCAGGGAATGAGTTCCCTTCACGCTTCCTTTAGGACAATATGATGCGGTAAGTGTCGTCCTGTTGGTCTCCATGGAAGATATAAAAAAAAAAAGGTATAAAAAAAATATATATATTTTTGCAATAAATACATTTACTGTATATAAATAAAAAAATAAACAATACAAGTACACATATTTGGTTTTGCCGCTCTATAAAATTGTCCCACTAGTTAACCCCTTTAGTGAACACTGTAAAAAAAAAATAATAATAAAAAAAAAAATTTGCTGAAAACAATGAGTCATCATCATACCGCTGAATAAAAAATGCAACAAAACGCAATCAAAAAGACGATTGTAACTAAAAATTGTACCTCTGAAAACGTCATCTTGTCCTGCAAAAAACAAGCCATCAACAGCTCTCAGCAGAAAAATGAAAAAATTATAGCTCTCAGACTAAAGTGATGCAAAAATAATTATTTTTTCTATAAAACTTTTTTGTGTAAAAGCGCCAAAACATGAAAAAAATAAATGAGGTATCTCTGTAATCGTACTGACTCGAATAATAAAGCTGCCTTACTAATTTTACCACACGTGGAATGGTAAAAAAACAAAAACAAAAAGCAATTCCTGAATTGCAGGTTTTCGTTAATTCTTTCTTTCAAAAATCGGATAGAAAGCGATCAAAAAATGTCACGTGCCCAAAAACGTCAGTACGTCCCGCAATATCAAAGCCATAACATGACTGTCAGCCGAAATATGGGAGAATGCAAGTTATGAGGTCACTCTGACAGAGCTTGAACTGCCGTGACCTCATCAGTTGCATTCTACCGCGGTCCTGAGGTCACAGGAGTTCATGCCGGCAGCGAGCACAGACTCAGTGACGTCACCGCTAGTTACTGAGCCTGTGCCCGCTGCTTCTCATTCATTCCCCAGTAGTCTTAGCACCGCTCCGGTTGTAAACTGTACATTCCCCAGATATGGATTACGCCATGGGACTGAATTCCGTACAGATATGGTATATTGTTGGTTTGTTATTTTTATTTTTTTTATAGGAGATCGAGGGCGTCACTTGGATTAGCAGTATAAGGCTGGTTTCACACTAGTGTACGGGAGTGCTGCGGATGGCAGCGTACTTCCTCCCTTCTCCCTCCCTCAAACCACGTCTACGCTCCGCTTATGCCTCCTCGCGTCCTGTGGTGCCCTGCCTACATATCTTGATCATTGGGTACGCAGGGATGTACGCGGTTTGCGGATGCCTCTGCATGCGCCGTTTGGACACTGCGCCGACAGCAACAAAATGCAACATGTTGCATTTAGCGCAGCGTCCAAACGGCGCATGCGGAGGCATCCGCAAACGGCATATGTCCCTGCGTACCCAATGATAGATAGGTACGCAGGAGGCGTAGGCAGAGCGTAGGCGGAGCACTCCCATATGCTAGTGTGAAGCCAGCCTAATAAAGATGGCAAAACTGTGTGGTGTATGATTATATTAAAATACTTTATTCTTACTGTGTGGTGTTTATTTAACCTTTTGCCGACTATAGGATTATTAATGCGGTTGGTATTAATGCGGTTACAGTAGCGCTATTTCCCCAGTGGCCGTCTGTGCACAGGGAGGACAGTGTGCACTGTTCTCCATGTGCACGTGTGTGGCACGTTTTGCGGCCCATGTGTTCGGGTGAAAAGAAATTCAATAGTCAGAATGGGAACTGAACTGGAAGAAATACCATCTCTTAATCCTTCGCTGGGGCATTGCTCAGCTAGATTTGTTTGCTATAAGTGGAAATGAAAAAAGCTCAAAAATTATTTTCCCTAAGTTGGAGGGACAGCCCAACAGGAATAGATGCCTCATCCTAGAGATGGAACATGAACTTGGCATACGCTTTTCCATCATTGCCCCTAATTCCGTCAGTACTGCGGAAAATCCAGGCAGTTCAGGCCAAAGTAGTAATGATACTACAATTTTGTCCCAAAGAAGCTAATTTTCCCTGCTAAAGAAGATGACTTTAGAAGATTACACCTTTCCAGTAAGACGCTATCTTCTTTTTCATGGACCAATATTACATCCAAATGTGAAGTTACTGCAATTGTCTGCCTGGATTCTGAAAGGCAGATCTTGAGATCCAGAGGGATTTCAGACTCCGTCATATCCACTATTCTAAAAAGTAGGAAACCAGTGATGTTGGCAATATGCACAAAAATTTGGGAGAAGTTTTGTGCACAATACCAGGAAACAATGGTGGATATCTCTAACCCCAATATTAAAAAATACTGGATTTTCTCCAAAAAGGATGTCAAAAAGCCCTAAGACCCAGCACTTTGAAAGTGCAAAATTCAGCTCTGAGTGCCTTCATGGATTATCCATTAGGCTACTTTCACACTAGTCCGTCGGTACGAGCCGTCGCAAACCGTCGGCCTGACGGACAGTGTGTTAATGTAGCACAACGTGCGCAGCGGATGCAGTTTTACAACGCATCCGCTGCCCATGCGCAGTCGAAAATGGTGGACACGACGTACAAAAAAAGTTACATGAAACTTTTTTGTGCCGACGGTCCGCCAAAACAACGCATCCGTATATGGAGAAAAAACGCATCCTGCGGGCAACTTTGCAGGATGCGTTTTTTTTCTCCAAAACGATGCATTGCGACGTGCGTCGAACGAAGCTAGTGTGAAAGTAGCCTGAGTGAGCCATCCCAGTATTGAGAGATTCATAAAGGCCACAGGCAGGATTAGACCCACAGTTAGTCTCTGTCTCTCCATGGGACCTGAATGTAGTGTTGAACATCCTAGTGTTTAAACCACATTTTGAGCCTCTAGAAGACTCGGAAGTAAAATATCTTTCCTTAAAGACAGCTTTTCTGGAGGCTAAAACCACAGCAAGATAGATATGGGAAATACAAACTTTCTCCATCAAGGGTCTTGGAGGACTGCATTATCTTAAGGTTAGATCCCACCTTCTTACCTAAAGCGGTAACAACAATCCATATGAGTCAAGAAATTGTCTTGCCTTCCTTTTGCCAAAATCATGAAGATAGTCAAGATCTCGTGTTTCATTCTCTAGATGTCAGAAGGACAGTTCTCCAATATCTGGAGTCCACAAGAAGTTAGCTGATAGATTCCAATCTGTCCGCTCGGTTTGCTGGAAAAAAATAAAGGAAAGAAGAAGTCAAAAGCGACCTTGGCAAGATGGTTTAGGTCAGTAATCAGTCCGACCGATTCTGCAGAAGTGAAATCTCCTCCAGACAACATTAGTGCCCATTCTACTGGAGCAATATCTGCATCATAAGCAGAGCGAACAAGGGCCTCTGTGTACCAAATCTGCAGAGCTGCAACATGGACAAGTCTTTTTGCACACATTGTAAACTGGACATTTTATCAGGCCAAAAAAACGGCCTGTTGAACAATGCCCTCCAGTAGTCCCGCCCTGAATGTATCCTCTGGTATTCTCCTGATGGTGCTGACATCCTGGAAAGTAGGAATTGGTCCTACCGGTAATTGGTTTTCCAGGAATCCATCATGACAGCACCCATTACATTCCCTCCCTTAAATCTCCTGTCTGCTATGTGAAGGTAATGTATGTAGAAGGAAACTCAATAAAAGAGTTGCATCCATCCTGGTGTGGTGCTTGGAAAATCACTGGTTGGTGGTGGAGGGAGGGGCCTTTTAACCTTTTGTGTGTTCCTGTCCCTATCAAGGATATGAAGGACAATCTCCTGATGGTGCTGTCATGATGGATTCCTAGAAAATCAATTACTGTTAGGAGTAATTCCTACTTTCAATATCAAGACTTTCTGGGATTTTATGAAAAGACAGAAGGATCTGTGCAAGTTTCAGGTTTTCAAGTATTTGCAAAATATCTGTGGTTCTCCAAGATGTTTGGAGCAACCTGCCTACTAAGTGCTTTTAAAAACTGCCTGCAAGTGAACGTAGAAGACATGATGCTGGTTTGAAGGCAAAGTGTGGTTAAATCAAATATTAACTATGCTTATTATATATGCTGTATTTCTCTCTGGATCATTCCCTTTGGCCTCATGAAGTGTAGGCCTCCTTCACACGTCAGTGTTTCCAATACGTGTAGCGCCTGTTTTTTACACTGATGCCACACGTACCCATTATAACCTATGGTGTTATGCACATTTCTGTGTTTTTCAACAGACCATGTGTCCGTGCAAAACACAGAGACATGTCCATTTCTTCTGGTAGCACGGATGACAAAGGCCAAGCCTATGGGTCAGTAAAAAACACGTACAGCACATCGATACCATCCATGCGCTGTCCGTATTCAACACTGCAAAGTACAGGTGAAGCTTTGTAATTTATTTATTTCTTTATCCATACGGGAAAAACTCTGACAATACATGGATGGTAAAAACAGAGACACGGATGACCCACTGATGAGCAACAGAGAGACACCAGATATACCCCCGTGGCTGAAGTCTCTGCTCAGTACTGCTTTACCTTTTCCTTTCAGCCTTTGCTGCTTCTAAATCTATGCTACAAAAAGACAATTCTCTGTGTACGGTTTATAGACAACATTATAATAGCTTGCCTTCACATGCTATAACGATTAATAAAAGGCAAAATATATATATTTTCTTTATTGTTTTGTACATATTGATGCATTACCGTATATACTCAAGTATAAGCCGAGGTACCTAATTTTACCTCAAAAGCCAGGAAAATTATTGACTCGAGTATACGCCGAGGGGGGGAGATGCAGCAGCTACTGGGTCCGCGAGTCTCCTCGTTGGTCCGCGAGTCTCCCACGGGGGTGTTTCTTATCCACTTCTTCACAGCAGCGGCGGAGCAGCGCCATCCTGTCATGTATGGAGTTCCGGAGGTAGCGGCGTGCCGGTAACGTGTGGAGTAGCAGTCGTGGAGGCAAGCGGTAGCTGTGCGACAGGTGGAAGTTGCGAGCGGCTTGTATTTTCGCTGGGCACACTTCACTTCCAGTCCCGCTCATTATGGCTTATGAATATTCATGACGTCACCGGAAGTGAAGCGTGCGGCACTGAAAATACAGGCCACCTGCAACCTCCACCTGCCGTACAGCTACCGCTTGCTCCACCGGCATGCCGCTACCTCCGGGACTCAATACATGCTGCTGCTGTGAAGGAGGGGGTAAGAAGCGCCCCCGGGGGAGAGGGAAGACAGACCGGTGGGGGTGACTAGAGAATAAGCCGAGTGGGGCACTTTCAGCCTTAAAAAATGGGCTGAAAATCTCAGGTTATACTTTAGTATATACAGTACATTTTCTTTATGTATGAACACTTAATGTGTTCATGAATAAAACCCATTTTGGGTGAAATTGCTCTGTAATGCCCTAGTTGTAAAACTGTTTTGGTTATAGGCAATATTTTTTCTAATACATTAATTTTGCATCACATTTTTTCAACTGATGCAGTTTTCAATCTTCCATATATGTAGGTTGCTTCCTAACAGTCGTATTGATTGCAGAATTGTACTCCTGTATCACAAATTATAGCTTAGGAACAATGTTGCATAGAATAATATCTGCAAATCCTATTTTACATGCCTAAGAAAGTTCACCGGTTGGATAGAGCTGCTCGTAATGATAATGTTTATGTAACAATGGCCATTTACTAGATAGAAAATCACAACATGGATCAATGTAATTTTAATGTTCTTTTGAAGTTACCTTAGTTTCTTCCTTTACAATTACCATGCAATCACGGAATGATACAAAGCGCACTAATCGCCTTGCAGAATTGGAACATATATTGTTTGTCACAAGTGGAATCGCTGGTCTAGTTGTGGATGTGCGGAGAATATTTAAACCAATACCTTCACCTTTTTAATTTTTGTTTGTAAGAAAATATCTGGTCTTTGAAGACACAGTCTCTGTCTTCAAAGTTAAGATTTGGTTCAACATTTAAAGTGGTTATTCAATAATAAACTTTTTAAACATGTGCCCAATGTGATGCTATAAAAAAAATCTACATAATCTTGTTTTCTCATGATGCCATCTATTTTGTGAAGTGCACCAGTCCCTCTTGCAACAAATCAACCCCACAACATGATGCTGCTACCCCCCTGTTTCACAGTTGGGATGGTGTTCTTAGGCTTCCAAGCTTCTCCCTTTTTCCTCCAAACAGAATGATGGTCATTATGCCCAAAAAGTTCAATTTTAGTTTAATCAGACCACAAGACATGTCTCCAAAAATGAAGGTCTTTGCTCTTGTGTGCATTTGCAAACATTAATCTGGCTTTTTTTTATGTTTCATTTGAGTAATGGCTTCTTCCTGGCAGAGTGGCCTTTCAGCCCATGTTGATACAGTACTCGTTTCACTGTGGATATTGGCACAATGTTACCAGCTTCCACCATCATTTTCACAAGGGCTTTTGCTTATGTCCATGGGTTGATATCCACATTTCGGACCAAAGCACGTTCATCTCTGCGATACAGAACCTGTCTCCTTCCTGAGCGGTATGATGGCTACACATTCCCATCTTGTTTGTACTTGCGTCTAATTGTTCAGATGAACGAGGCACCTTCAGATATCTTGAAATTGTACCTGAAGATGAGCCAGACTTGTGCAAGTCCACAATTCTCTTCCTGATATCTTGGTGGATTTCTTGAGACTTTCCCATGATGCTACACAAAGAAGCGGTGTGTTCTGGTGTGCATTAAAATACAGCCACAGGTGTGTTTCTAATTAACTCAGATGTTGTCAAGAATCCTATCAGAGGCTTCCAAACACATGACATCATCATATGGGCAGACCAGAATTGTTTAAAGGCATAGTAATCTTAGTGTACAGTTGTGGCCAAAAGTATTGACACCCCTGCAATTTTGTCAGATAATACTCAGTTTCTTCCTGAAAATGATTGCAAACACCTTTGGTATTATTATCTTCATTTAATTTGTCTTAAATGAAAAAAACACAAAAGAGAATGAAGCAAAAAGCAAAACATTGATCATTTCACACAAAACTCCGAAAATCGGCCAGACAAAAGTATTGGCACCCTCAGCCTAATACTTGGTTGCACAACCTTTAGCCAAAATAACTGCGACAAACCGCTTCCGGTAACCATCAATGAGTTTCTTAGAATGCTCTGCTGGAATTTTAGACCATTCTTCTTTGGCAAACTGCTCCAGGTCCCTGATATTTGAAGGGTGCCTTCTCCAAACTGCCATTTTTAGATCTCGCCACAGGTGTTCTATGGGATTCAGGTCTGGACTCATTGCTGGCCACCTCAGAAGTCTCCAGTCTCTCTCAAACCATTTTCTAGTGCTTTTTGAAGTGTGTTTTGGGTCATTGTCCTGCTGGAAGACCCATGACCTCTGAGGGAGACCCAGCTTTCTCATACTGGGCCCTACATTATGCTGCAAAATTTGTTGGTAGTCTTCAGACTTCATAATGCCATGCATACGGTCAAGCAGTCCAGTGCCAGAGGCAGCAAAGCAACCCCAAAACATCAGGGAACCTCTGCCATGTTTGACTGTAGGGACCGTGTTCTTTTCTTTGAATGCCTCTTTTTTCTCCTGTAAACTCTATGTTGATGCCTTTGCCCAAAAAGCTCTACTTTTGTCTCATCTGACCAGAGAACATTCTTCCAAAACATTTTAGGCTTTTTCAGGTAAGTTTTTGCAAACTCCAGCCTGGCTTTTTTATGTCTCTGGGTAAGAAGTGGGGTCTTCCTGGGTCTCCTACCATACAGTCCCTTTTCATTCAGATGCCGACAGATAGTACGGGTTGACACTGTTGTACCCTCGGACTGCAGGGCAGCTTGAACTTGTTTGGATGTTAGTCGATGTTCTTTATCCAACATCCGCACAATCTTGCGTTGAAATCTCTTGTAAATTTTTCTTTTCCGTCCACATCTAGGGAGGTTAGCCACAGTGCCATGGGCTTTAAACTTCTTGATGACACTGCGCACGGTAGACACAGGAACATTCAGGTCTTTGGAGATGGACTTGTACCCTTGAGATTGCTCATGCTTCCTCACAATTTGGTTTCTCAAGTCCTCAGACAGTTCTTTGGTCTTCTATCTTTTCTCCATGCTCAATGTGGTACACACAAGGACACAGGACAGAGGTTGAGTCAACTTTAATCCATGTCAACTGGCTACAAGTGTGATTTAGTTATTGCCAACACCTGTTAGGTGCCACAGGTAAGTTACAGGTGCTGTTAATTACACAAATTAGAGAAGCATCACATGATTTTTCGAACAGTGCCAATACTTTTGTCCACTCCCTTTTTTATGTTTAGTGTGGAATTATATCCAATTTGGCTTTAGGACAATTCTTTTTGTGTTTTTTCATTTACGACAAATTAAATGAAGATAATAATACCAAAGAATTTGTGTTTGCAATCATTTTCAGGAAGAAACTGAGTATTATCTGACAGAATTACAGGGGTGTCAATACTTTTGGCCACAACTGAATGTAAACTTTTGACTTTGCATTAAAGGGAACCTGTCACCCCCAAAATGGCTGGTGAGGTAAGCTCACCGGCATCAGGGGCTTATCTACAGCATTCTGTAATGCTGTAGATAAGCCCCCGATGTTACCTGAAAGAAGAGAAAAAGACGTTAGATTATACTCACCCAGGGGCGGGCGGTCCCGGTGCGGTCAGGTCGGATGGGTGTCTCCAGTCCGCTCCGGCACCTCCCATATTCATTCCATGACGTCCTCTTCGGGTCTTTACGCCGCGGCTCCGGCGCAGGCTACTTTGCTCTGCCCTCAACAGGGCAGACAAAGTACTGCAGTGCGCAGGCGCCGGAAAGGTACGCGGCGGAGCCGCGGCGTAAAGACCCGAAGAGGATGTCATGGAATGAAGATGGGAGGTGCCGGAGCGGACCGGAGACACCCATCCGACCTGACCGCACCGGGACCGCCCGCCCCTGGGTGAGTATAATCTAACGTCTTTTTCTCCTCTTTCAGGTAACATCGGGGGCTTATCTACAGCATTACAGAATGCTGTAGATAAGCCCCTGATGCCGGTGAGCTTACCTCACCAGCCATTTTGGGGGTGACAGGTTCCCTTTAAGTAATAAAAATGCCTTAAAAAATTCTCTCTCTCATTATTCTGACATTTGGCAAATAATTATGGTATTCCTAATTGACCTAAAACTGGAAAGGTTTATTCTGATTTCATGTTAGATATTGTGAATATTGTGAGCGGTCTCTCAATGCAAGTGTATTGAGTGAAGACGAACACGTCTAGTCGGAATGTGGCCGGATGTATGCAAATCGCATACTTTTGGCCATGATTTTTTTTTTTTAATGAAGCCCTTTTTTTAAAAAAAAAAAAAAAAAATACATTTATGCAGAAACATTTTTTTTTATTTTTCTAATTTTTTTCATTCTATATACTATTTTGATTCTGTTTTGATTCCATTTTTTGGCTTTTTTACTGAACTCAAGTTTGTGAGAACGTCTACCTTATTAGCAGCAGATGCTGGAGGTTCTTTATCACAGGCACTTTAATGAAACTTCCATGTGAAAAACAATTAGGCCCCAGCTCCTGTACTTAACTAGTCAATAATTCAGTAGATGAATCCCATTAATAGACCTCTCTCCATGACTGTTTCATTGTAATGTTGCATCCTGACATGGTTATTTTACAATGATCAATAAGTGATCAATATTCTCCAGTAAATTGCCATTTGCACATTTCTCTGCAAAATATCTGCAACCTGCATTAATGAATTGAGGTGAGTGCAAAGTATCTCATCTATATCATTCTACATACCTACTGTCATTGTATCCTACAAGGCTCAGCTGCCTTTATTTAACCCCTTACCAAAATAGCTACTTTCTGTTTTATGCTCTCTTGTATTGTCCTCTCATTCTACCAAGAGCCATAACTTTTTTTTATTTTTCTGTCAATGTAACCATACGAGATGTGTAAAAACACAAACATTTGTGCTTGTTGCCATTTTACAAGGACTGTAATGTTTTCATTTTTCAGTCTCTGGAACTTTGAGGTCTTGTTTTTTTTGCTTGGCAAGCCGATGTTTTTTATTTATACCATTTTGGTGTTGATACAATATTTTGATTGCTTATTATGGAGTAAAAAACTCCTTGACCAAAAACCCGCATTTCTGGCTTTTCAATTTTTTTTTCTCTTTTATGATGTTTACTGATTTGGGTTTAATAAATTATTTAAAAAATTTATTAAATTTTGATAGATCCGATCTTTAGTTTGTGTGCACACGTCACATTTTTGCGATGTTTTTGCCTCACGGATTTGTCACATAACCTGAAGGGATAGATATAGCGTGCACTCTGTCAAATAATTGAGGTGCTGGTGTAATGGACCACATGTTCACGAATACAGATAAAAATCAAATTCACCTCACTCTCTTAGGGAATATTATGCAAAATACTTAAAATTTATTATATTATGTTCTGGGAGCATAACAGAATATTTCAATAAAGCGACAAAGACGTTTCGGCCACACCGGAGCGTTTATCACAATCACTTATTCAGATGAATGGGAGGTATAGGGAAATTGGGGATAAGGATCCCTATGGTGCTGTATAGAGACTAGTAATGTGTGGTGCTCAGCAAAAAAGAACAAAATAATATAGATAACATAAATAAATATACAAATAAATGATAAGTCTGTGAATCCCCAGAATTCCAGGTCATCCTATTGAGAACAGATCAACATCAGTGAACCAACATATACACATAATTATATACAATTATATACAAAAATATCTACATAACCTGTCGAAGGGACAGGTATCGAATGAAAGGAAGAGGAGCATAGAAAGATATTTCCAAAATGGGGTGACTTGTGGGGGGATTTCCAGTGTTTAGGCCCAGCAGGGGCTCTCCAAACACTGCATGGTGTCCACTCTCAATTCCAGCCATTTTTTGCTTTCAAAAAGTCTAAAGGCCCCGTCTCACATAGCGAGATCGCTAGCGAGATCGCTGCTGAGTCACAAGTTTTGTGACGCAACAGCGACCTCCATAGCGATCTCGCTATGTGTGACACGTACCAGCGATCAGGCCCCTGCTGCGAGATCGCTGGTCGTGTCGGAATGGCCTGGACCTTTTTTTGGTCGTTGAGGCCCCGCTGACATCGCTGAATCGGTGTGTGTGACACCGATCCAGCGATGTCTTCACTGGTAACCAGGGTAAACATCGGGTTACTAAGCGCAGGGCCGCGCTTAGTAACCCGATGTTTACCCTGGTTACCAGCGTAAATGTAAAAAAAAAAACAGTACATACTCACCATCTGATGTCCGTCAGGTCCCTTGCCGTCTGCTTCCTGCACTGACTGACTGCCGGCCGTACAGTGAGAAGTGAGAGCACAGCAGTGACGTCACCGCTGCGCTCTGCTCTCAGTGTACGGCCGGATCTCAGTCAGAGCAGGAAGCAGACGGCAAGGGACCTGGACACCGAAAGGCGAGTATGTACTGTTTGTTTTTTTTGGTAACCAGGGTAAACATCGGGTTACTAAGCGCGGCCCTGCGCTTAGTAACCCGATGTTTACCCTGGTTACCCGGGTGCTGCAGGGGGACTTCGGCATCGTTGAAGACTGTTTCAACGATGCCGAAGTCGTTCCCCTGATCGTTGGTCGCTGGAGAGAGCTGTCTGTGTGACAGCTCCCCAGCGACCACACAGCGACTTACCAACGATCACGGCCAGGTCGTATCGCTGCTCGTGATCGTTGGTAAATCGCTTAGTGAGACGGGGCCTTAACTGTGCTCCATCCCTTCTGAGCACTGCCGTGCACCCAAACAGTATTTTTTCCACACATATGGGGTGTCTGCGTACTTTGAAGACATTGCACAACAAATTTTGGGGTCCATTTTCTCCTAATACCCTTGTGAAAATAAAAAAATTGGGGGCTAAAGTAAAATTATTGTTAAAAATGTAAAATATTAATTTTTTTTGCCTTCCACATTGCATTAATTCATGTGCAGCACCTGGAGGGTTAATAAACTTCTTGAATGTAGTTTTGAGGGGTGTAATTTTTAAAATGGTGTTACTTTTGAATATTTTCTTTCGTATAGGTCCCCCGAAGCCACTGCAAATGTGATGTGGTTCCTTAAAAAAAAAAAAAAAATGAAAATTTCTAATCAACTTTGAACCCTTCTAACTTCCATACAAAACATAGTTTTTCTTTTGCAGCTGCTGCTTGACATTAACATAGTAACATAGTTAGGAAGGCCGAAAAAAGACATTTGTCTATCCAGTTCAGCCTATATTCCGTCAGAATAAATCCCCAGATCTGTGACCTTCTAAAAAAAACCTAATAACTGTAAGATACATTATTGTTCTGTTCCAGGAAAACATCTAGGCGTCTCTTGAACTCCTCGACTGAGTTCGCCATCACCACCTCCTCAGGCAAGAAATTCCAGATTCTCACTGCCCTAACAGTAAAGAATCCTCTTCTATGTTGGTGGAAAAACATTCTATCCTCAAGACGCAGAGAATGCCCCCTTGTGACCATCACCTTCCTTGGTATAAACAGATCCTAGAAGAGATATTTGTATTGTCCCCTTATATACTTACACATGGTTATTAGATCGCCCCTCAGTCGTATTTTTTCTAGACTAAATAATCCTAATCCTGCTAATCTCTCTGGGTATTGTAGTTCCCCATCCCCTTATTAATTTTGTTGCCCTTGTTTGTACTCGCTCTAGTTCCATTATATCCTTCCTGAGCATCGTCGCCCAAAACTGTACACAGTACTCCATGTGCAGTCTAACCAGGGATTTGTACAGAGGCAGTATAATGCTCTCATCATGTGTATCCAAACCTCTTTAAAAGCACCCCATGATCTTATTTTCCTTGGCAGCCACTGGCTGCTCCAGGTAAGTTTATCATTAACTAGGATCCCCAATTTCTTCTCCCATGTCAGATTTACCCAGTGAATGAAACAAAATTCTGTTTCAAAAATAGTGCTGATGTAAAGTAAACATGTGGGAAATGTTATTTATTCCTGTATTTTTCGGACTATAAGATGCTTTTTTTCCCCTTAAATTTTTGGGAAAATGAGATCCGTCTTATAGTCGGAATATACTTACAAGTATTGTGGTGGCAGCAAGTGTCGGGCGATTCTGCGGCTGTCCGACGCTTCAGGGCGATGATCAGACACCTTCCCAGGCTGGTGCAGCATGTTCGGTGGTGCGGGGGCTCCGCCGGCATTTTGTGAAAGCCTGGAGGCCCCGCACATCCGTTGCTGCAATGCGGTGGCCTCCGGGAAAATGGCCGCCAGGGGCGGCATATGCTCAGATTGAGATCTCGGCAACAAGATCTCATCCCGAAATCTCCGGAGACCCGATTTCCGCACCGAGATCTCGTCTCTCAAGATTTTGGGATGAGATCTTGTTGCTGAGATCTCAGTCGGAGCATGCGCCACCCCCGGCGGCCATTTTCCTGGAGGCCACCGCATCGCAGCAATGGATGTGCCGGGGCCTCCAGGTTTTGACAAAATGCCGGCGCAACCCCCCACCACTGAACCAAGCTTGGATGGGATTTCCTATAGGCCACTGCATCACAGCAATAGATGTGCGGGGCCTCCGGGCTTTCACAAAATGCCAGCGCAGCCCCGGCACCACAGAGCACCGCTGAACCTGCCACACCAGAGTCTGGGATGGGAGTCATATCACCGGACCATTGAACACCCCCTGTGACCACGCTCCACCAGCACTGCCGATCCTTCCCCGGTAAGCTGAATTTGGACTGCAAGACGCACCCCCATTTGACACATTAATTTTTTTTCCCTATTTTCCTTCTGAAAATTTGGGGTGCGTCTTATGGTCTGGTGCATCTTATAGTCCAAAAAATATGATAACTACTTTGTGTGACATAACCCTTGTGAAGTTATTGTGAAACTTTCAACATTTTTGACAAATTTCTGATATTTTCACAAATAAATGCAAGTCATATTGAACAAATTGTACCACTATCATGAACTACAATATGTCATGAGAAAACAATCTAAGAATCACTGGGCTCTCTTGAAGCATTCCAAAGTTATTACCTCAATACGGAAGGCTAGTCAGATTTAACAAATGAGGCTTGGCCATTAACGTACAAAGTAGCTCGGTCTGTAAGGGGCTAAATAAACACTCCCCAACACTATCCCTGGTTCATCATTTTATTTAAAAATAAAAAATAAAAAAAAATCCCAAGCAGGTCTGACATAGTCCACAAGTGGAATCCTCAAAATTACAAACAGAGATGTAAAACAATTCTGTCCCTCGTTCAGCATTTTATTAGAAAAAAAGGTTTCCACACAGGTCCAATCTAGACCACTGAATCCAACATAGTCCAGAGCACTGTGTGACCAAAAAACCTCTGAAGAGCAGTGACGTTACGTTGCTCTGCAGAGACATCAGGTCACACGCAGCGGGACCAGAGTGGCTGCTGCTAAAGCCGATGGATCATCCGAACGATGATGATGGAATCGGGGAATCTCTGAACTACGTTGGACCTGCGTGGGAACTTTTTTTTCTAATGGTGAACGAGGAACACTGTTTTGTTTTGTTTTTTCTCTGTTTTTCAGGTATCCATTAGTGGACTGCATCAAATTCGGTGGATTATGCATGGGAATATTTTTTTTATAAAATTATGAGCCAGAGAAAGTGTGAGGGAGTGTGTTTTTTTTTTTTTTTTTTTTTTGTTTTTTGTTTTTTTCTTTTAAACTGATTTAGTAGTGGGGGTGTCTCATAGACAGTGCTCCATTACTAACACCAGGGCTTGATGTCGGCTCTGTTTTAGAACCGTTCACAGCTGACATCAACCCCAAGCTTCATTACCCCAATTGTGGGGAGGACCCCACTTTTTTTTTCTCGTCTGTTTATTTAATCATAAGCTGTCCAATGAGCTCCACAGGGTGCAATATGTTGAGGGGTTTTGAAATTATATCTATGTCCGGATGTCTCACGTCTACATCTATACAGTGCTGCTCAACCTTCATTTTTTTATAGACAGTACAATATCTTCAGAAATAAATGGAAATGTACCAAAGTTATATTCTCAGGATTTTTAGTTAGTGGTCCAAAGTAATACAACATTAAAACTTTTTTCAACTTACATATTCTAATTTCAAAGAAGAAAAAGAATAAACAGCATGTTCATCAGTAAAGGCACCCCTAATTAATACTTGGTTGAATACCATTAGGCATTGATGACAGCCTCCAAACGTTTCTTATAGCCATCTGTAAGCTTCTTGCACTTCTCTAGCTGGTATTTTCTCCTACTCTTCCTTTGCAGTTTGTTCAAGTTCTTGAATGTTTGCAGGGTTCTTTTTCCCAATGGCAGATTTTAGCTCACTCCAAAGATCTTTAATAGGATTGAGGTCAGGACTCATTGCTGGGCATCTTAAAAGTCAATTTTTTTCCTTTTTCAACCTTTCCTGTGTACTTTTGAATGTATGCTTTGGTTCATTGTCTTTCTGGACGACCTATGATCTTTGATTCAAACCAAATTTTCTTACACTGAGTAGGAAATTTCATTCTAAAATCTCTTGATTCTTTGATTTAATGATTCCTGTGATACAGTCAAGGCCTCTAGTACCAGACACAGCAAAGCAACCCCATAGCATTATGGATCCTCTGCCATGCTTAACTGTTGGTAGGGTGTTCTGTATTCTTTTCCGTATAAGCTTCATTGCGCCATCTGTAAGCAAATTGTTGTTTTGCATTGCCAAAAAGCTCTATTTTTGTTTCATCTGTCCACAGAACATTTCCCCAGAAGGATTGTGGTTTGTCAATGTACTATTTGTCAAGGATCAGTCATTCCTTTTCATGTCTTTTCTTCAGCAATGGTTTCTTCCTTGACCTTTGCCAATAAAATTCTGCTTGGTTTAGTGTGCAGCGTATGGTACTTTTTAAAACCATGGCACTAGACTTTTCCAGGTTGGCCTTCAGATCTGTGAATGTTTGACGTGGTGTTTTTCCACCTTTTGCACCAACCTTCAAAGACATCTCTTGTCAATTTTCCTCTTTCCCCCACATCCAGGAAAGTTCTTAACGGTTACATGCTTGGCAAGCATCTTAATAACATTGCGCACTGTTGAAACTGGGATGCCAAGGTCATTGGAGATGGCCTTGCACCCTTTTCAAGTCTTGTTTGCTAAAAGCAGTTCTGATATCCTCAGACAGCTCCTTTGTCTTTACCATGTGGCTTTTTAAAACACAGAAGTCATCATTCATTGGTTAATTCATGTCACATGGGCACTGACAATCACAAGTAATTTGTGATTTATCACTGGCGAGTCAAAAAGCTTCAAGTCCCCTATTGCTTGTACTCTTTATGTAATACGATCAATGACTGGACCCGACATGTGACATAATAGTACGTTATATGTTGGGAAGAGGTTGATGTCGAAATGATTCCTAGATGTTAATATCTCAAGATATTGCATTTTAATAATTGCTTCTCGTTTAATTATTTAGAAGAAAAAAAACATATTTTCTTAAAGGGAAAGGGGCCTTTATGACTTAACACCATATATTGCACAGGTGAATGCTGATTTAGGCTGTCTGTTTCCATGACCACTCATTTATCTCAGATGCATTCACTCCAGGCTAAACTTCAGCAATGCTTTGTGCTTTAGGTTTAGTAATAGCTTGGAAAACACTGAACGTAAAATAAAAAACGTAATAAAGTGTTAACATTTAGATATGTGGCTAAGACGTCCTTTTTTTAATAGCTGTGCATATTACGGCTTGAAATGTGTAATCCAAAAACCATTAAGGCTAATACCAGAATATTAAATGTATTAAATTATCAGAGGCGGCCAGTTTAGCCCAGGAACAATTGCTCTCATTAGGATGCATTTGCAGCTCGAAATAAAACAAATCTTGCTGCTTTTAGGTGCATTGTGTAGAATATATCTATGTATGTCTGCATGGCTAACTCATCCCATGCAGTAACCGTTTGCCTATTTCTGATAGGTTTATTGAAAAAGAAGTTTGAGTTAGAATACATATTCTACAACCCCAATTCCAAAAAATTGGGATGCTTTGTAAAGTATAAAGAGATCACAAGAATTAAATGATTTGGAAATCTTATATTATCTATTGTGATTAACAACTGAACATATAACACATATAAGAAATTGAAAGTTATACGTTTTTCGATGTCACTTGAAAAAAATGAAATAATTTAGAGATTGATGGCAGCAACACATCTCGAAAAGCTGAGACAGGGTTAAAGGGAATCTGCCACCAGTCTTTTGCTTTGTAAACTGAGGGTATCATAATGTAGGAGCAGAGACCCTTATTACAGCGATGCAAAACTTACTTGGCTATGTTTTTCACTTTCAGTACAATCAGTATTTTATCAGCAAGAGATTATCACCGCAGGACAGCTGGCCTCATGCATCTTAGTCTACCACTGATTAGCAACTCTCTCTCGTTGTACAATATATGCACAAGCTGTGGTGCCACAGCTCTGCAACAGAGAGTAGTGCACCCAGTTAAGTAAGTGATACATTGTTGGAATCGGGGTCTCTGTCCCTACTTCATGCTGCAGTCATATGGCATGGCAAAAACCTGCTGTAGTAATGAAAAATAAATGGATGACTTAATATCATTCAGAGATTCTGGAGAAATAGGAATGCAAACGTGAAAAGGCAAACGGTCAATATTGGATGCCCATGAGCTATGGTTTCTCAGGTGGCACTGCGCTAAAAACTGGCATCATTCTGTCGTGTAAATCATTACATGATCTCAGGAATACTTCCAGAAACCATTTGTTTGTGAACACAGTTCACCGTGTAATCCACAAATGCTAGTTGTCACGATATGGTATGAAATATCATAAGTTTAGTGCTCTTGTCAGCCCAGGATGTGGGCTAGGAGGCCCCCCTTGACTTTTGCTTCAGAGTTGAGCTTGCTTGCCAATGTAGATGGGGGAAGTGAGTTTTATTGACGAAAGGCATTTACGACCCCCAGTTCCTGTAGTAGTAAGTGCTCAGCTTTAACAGTTAGAGAAACTTCTAGAACCATGCGGTCCTTTGTTCGGTTATTGTGAGATATTAGACAAACTATTTAGGATAGTGGAATGATAAATACATATTCTTTATCTCCGTCGAAGCATCTACCCATCACTCTAAACACAGTCGCCTAACTCCATCGGGGGAAGAAGTAGGGATTGCTCTGTAAATAATAGGACATATTTGATCTCCTTAGAAAGCTCATGTTAATACAAGCTCTATGCTGGGTGTGATATGACTCTGATATGTACTGGGACGGAGTTATAAGCATTAGACCAATTTGTATCCAAGTTACTCAGACTGAAAGGTAGGAGGATCTGGAAAAGCCAGCCCTTTCTGTGAGGTCACAGACTGTAGATTATAAAGTTGTGGCCAGATCTCCCGGCTCAGTCTTCTTCTTCTCTTTTCCTGTGAGCCCTGAGCAGCACATCCAATGAGCTGGGATGTCTGGCTGACTGCCATGCAATGATCTGAGAAATGTGAGTGTTATCGTTTCTTCCTTTAATCCTTTTATTTTCATAATTACCTTGTACATATTTGCAATTGTCTCATTTGTAACATCTTTGTAAAATATTTTATAAACACTGCCTAAAAATCATTTATGGGGTATCTTATTTAATACTAGTTCGTTCTTCCTGCCCTAAACCGTACCCTGTCTCTGAAGGGAATTACGCTACTGTTTTTTTGGGGTTTGCTCCAGACCCGTTCAATTGGAGCTGGTGGCAGCGACCGTGTGCCGGCTTTTGGGGGTCCCTGTAGCGACTGCGGCTTGATAATTATTGTTCCTGCCTGAGTGGGAGTAGTTATCGCATCGCTGCAGTGCACCCAATAGCCAGTACATAGCAGGCAGCGTTTCTGGCGACTAATTACCCCAGGTGCAGTACCTAATCTGACCTGAGAGTAAGGGGGGCGCCAGAGAGCTGCAAGTGTTAAGTGGAACTGTAAGCGGGATAGACCCAAATCCCTGCAGTTCATGGTATATTGAAGAGCAGTGGGATACCTAAAATAAGCCCCTGCTGTAAACTAAGAGGTCAATAACCTCGTGTGTGTTTTTTTTCATCACATTGTGGCAGTGGAGGGATAACTAGGATAACCCCCCTGCACATGTGATAGCCGTCTGTTGGTCTAAAGTCACCCCAATCCGTGACATATTGTAGGCAGCGGCTAAGGGATCTTGACAATTGGTGACAGTCACGGTGTGAATCGTGACATATTGGTGGCAAGGCGGTGGGATATTAGAGCATTAGTGATTTGGTTTGAGCAATCATTCCTCTCACTAAAAACTTGCAGAAAGTTCTTGCGAGAACTCTGCGCAAATAAGTTTGGAGAACGAACTCAGTGTTTATTAGTTGTGAGACAATTGTGTACTGGTAATTATCCCTTCCCTTTCTTTTCGTTTTTCTATTCTATCTTTTATTTGGCAACCATGGCTGCGAAAGGAGAAGCCTGGTACACCCAGCAGAAGAAAGACACTCTTGCTGGGATATGCATGTACCATGGCCTGAAACCCCAGGACAAGTCCAAGGCTCAAATGGTCGCTGAACTGGTGCAATTTGAAGCAGACCAAGCCAGGCCACAGAGCCCAGAGGCCGCAGAAGCTGGCACAAGCGAGCATGGTGCTGCCGCAGAGGTCCAACCACTGAATACGGGCCCTACTGGCAACCAAGGGGGCGCAGACCTCCTCCTGCAGCTGGCTCTGCAACAATGCCCCGCAGATGATCTAGAGAGACGTCTACAGCTGATTCAGCAATACCGGCAGGAGGCCGAGGCCCGAGCCGAGCGAGAGGCCCAGGCCCAGCGAGCCGAGCGAGAGGCCCAAGCGCAGCGGGAGTACCAGCTGCAGATGGCCCAACTGCAAATGCAGGGGTCGTCCCAGTCCAGCCGTGAGCCCAGCAGCGCTCAGACACCAAAACCCCGACCCGACCACTTTCCGGTTATGGAAAAGGATGGGGACTTGGACACTTTTCTGCGGGCCTTTGAGAAAGCCTGCAGACAGTACCAGCTGCCTACACAAGAATGGGCACGGTACCTGACACCAGGGCTGAGAGGAAAAGCTCTGGAGGCGTTTGCTGCACTCCCTCAAGAACAAGATGGTGACTATGAGGCCATCAAGCAGGCTCTGATAGCCAAGTACCAGCTTACACCCGAGGTGTACCGTAAAAAGTTTCGGACCCTCCAACGTGGCCCACACGACAGTTACAGTGATGTGGTGCATGGACTGGGGACCCACTTTGACCAGTGGACCCAAGGACTGTCAGTGACCACCTTTGTACAGCTGCGAGACCTGATGATCAAAGACCAGTTCTTCCGTCTTTGCCCAACTGAGGTGCGACAGTTTGTGATGGACAGAGAACCCAAAGACGTGACGAAAGCAGCGCAGATTGCCGATGCCTATGAGGCCAACCGTAGATCGGAAGTGCGGAAGCCAGTCACCACCAGCTGGAGAGGGGGTAAGCCTGCAGCCAACGCCAGTACTCCTGCCAGCCAACACACCAGAGGTCCTGTCCCCGTGGCCAACAGCACCAGACCTACCACCGAACTTCGCCAGTGTTACCACTGCAGGCAGACTGGACACCTCAGTCACCAATGTCCAGCCAGGCAGAAGAACCCCTCATCCCAGGCCCCAGGGCCTAATGCAGCCGTTCTTTTGGTGGGTGGTGTGGTTGGGAGGGGGTGTGATAACGTACAGCATGTCACTGTGGGAGGTCGTGTTGCTACAGGCCTCAAGGACACCGGGGCTGAACGAACCCTCATCCGACCCGAACTGGCGGCCCCTGAAGAAATCATTCCGGGGAAAACCCTAACTGTCACTGGGATTGGGGGCATCAGCTGTCCCTTACCGATGGCCCGGGTTTTTATTGATTGGGGTGCTGGGAGCGGGGTGAAGGAAGTGGGGCTGTCTGATAATTTGCCCACTGATGTTTTGTTGGGGACTGATTTGGGGAGGTTGGTTGCATACTTCGTGGATGACCCTCCTCCCCAATCTACTAATGAGGGTAAAGTTAACCCTGGGGATGATGATGATGATGATGATGATGATGGGAAATCGCATGTGTTACCTGACCATGCTTTATCTTGTAGTGATGCATCTGCTAACCATTTTTTCCCTAGGATTGATGGTGAAAATGTTGTACCTGTGCCAACTGTATCTGATAATGATGTTTCTGTAAAAGTTGATGTGTCCATAGGTACAGGAGTGCTCAGCCACGTTGCTCTGCGGAGTGAGACGGCTGAGGAACCCCTAGCAGGGGCAAGTGTCGGTGCTACAAGAAATGGGGAGATACATGGGAACCGTGAGACAGGTGACGCCATGAAATTGACCAGTGCCACCGAGGAAGGTAACTGGCCCATAAGTAGCAATGCTCCTGAGGTAACGGGGGTGGATGGGGAGGTAGAGCCCATAGCAGCGTCGGCTGTTGGGTCTGTAGAAATCCCCGGGGAGACAGCCTACGTAGCTGCTGTCACCCGCAGTCAGAGTGCCCGGAACACAGATACCTGTCTGCCTTCCGGACCCTCCTCAGTCATCAGTATGACTGAACCAGAGGTGGACCCAGTGCAGGTCCCAGAGGGCTCCCGTGGGGAAGGGACCCTGACGTCGCTTCTGGCTTCCCCTAGCCAGGAGTTTCAGGCCGCTCTGCACACAGATGCGAGCCTAGAGAGTTTGAGACAACTCGCCGAGACGCGCTTCTCCGAGACTGATAAGGAGAAGGTGTTCTGGGAAGGAGGAAGGTTGTACCGGGAGACAGTACCCGGAGAATCACAAAAGGAGTGGTTGAGGGAAAGACAGCTGGTCGTCCCGCAGCAATTCCGGGGTGAGTTGTTGCGGATTGCCCATGAGATCCCGCTAGCTGGACACTTGGGGATCAGCAAAACTAAGGCCCGGCTGTCTCAACACTTCTATTGGCCTAAGATGGGGACAGATGTGTCAAACTACTGCCGCTCTTGTGTCACCTGCCAAAGAGTGGGGAAGGCGGGGCCTGCTCTTAAGGCTCCCCTGATCCCTTTGCCAGTGATAGAGGAGCCTTTCCAGAGGATTGCGGTGGACATTGTGGGCCCGCTGGCCGTCACCAGCAGCTCTGGAAAGCAATATATTCTTACTGTGGTAGACTACGCTACCCGGTACCCAGAGGCAGTAGCTCTGTCGTCAATTAGGGCAGATAAGGTGGCGGATGCCCTGTTGGCCATCTTTTCACGTGTAGGATTTCCCAGGGAAATGCTTACTGATCGAGGGACCCAATTTATGTCTCACCTAATGGAGGCTCTCTAAGAAAATGCAGGTGAAGCACCTGGTATCGAGTGCGTATCACCCACAGACCAATGGCTTGTGTGAACGCTTCAATGGTACCCTCAAACAGATGCTACGCATGCTGGTTGAGACACAAGGGCGCGACTGGGAGCGGTACCTCCCACACCTGCTATTCGCTTACAGAGAGGTTCCGCAGGCCTCGACGGGGTTCTCACCCTTCGAGCTCCTGTACGGCAGGCGAGTCCGGGGACCCCTTGGGTTGGTAAGAGAATCCTGGGAAGAGGAGCCGAACCCTTCCGAAGTGTCCATAGTGGAGTATGTCATGCGCTTCCGTGACAAGATGCAGACCTTGACGCAGTTGGTGCATGACAACATGACGCAGGCTCAGGCTGATCAGAAGCACTGGTACGACCAGAACGCCCGGGAGCGGACCTACCACGTGGGTCAAAAGGTGTGGGTGCTGGTTCCGGTACCAACGGATAAGCTTCAGGCAGCCTGGGACGGCCCATACGTTGTCCACCAACAGCTCAACCCGGTCACCTACGTGGTCACCCTTGACCACACTCGGGGTAGGCGAAAGGCCTTTCACGTCAACATGATGAAGGCTCATCACGAACGTGAACCTTTCATCCTACCGGTCTGCAGCGCACCCGAGGACGGGGAGGAAGACGCCCTCCTGGACATGCTGGCCCAAGCCAAGGCCCATGGGTCCATTGAGGACGTGGAGGTAAGCGCCTCGCTAGATGAACCACAGCGGTTGCAGTTGCAAACCACACTGGAACCCTTCCGGGTCGTGTTCTCCAACCGGCCTGGAAGGACTGAGTTAGCGGTCCATGAGGTGGACACCGGGAACCACGCCCCACTACGGCGAACACCCTATCGAATCTCTGACCAGGTGCAGCAGATTATGCGCCAGGAGATCGATGAGATGTTACAGTTGGGGGTGATTCGACGGTCAAAGAGCGCGTGGGCCTCACCTGTAGTTCTCGTGCCAAAGAAGGACCGGACCACCCGGTTCTGCGTGGACTACAGGGGGCTCAACGCCATTACAGCCTCTGACGCGCACCCAATGCCGCGCATCGAGGAACTGCTTGAGAAGTTAGCTGGCGCAGAATACCTGACAATAATGGATCTGAGTCGCGGATACTGGCAGATTCCCCTGAGCCCCGAGGCGCAGGAGAAGTCCGCCTTTATCACACCCTTTGGACTGTACGAGTCCACGGTCATGCCCTTCGGCATGAAGAATGCCCCTGCCACTTTCCAGCGGATGGTCAATCTCCTGCTTCAGGGACTGGAGAAGTATGCTGTGGCGTACTTAGATGACATTGCCATCTTCAGTCCCTCCTGGGATGAACACCTGCAGCATCTCGAAGAGGTGCTCGGGCGAATTCACCGAGCAGGACTGACTATCAAGCCGGGAAAGTGCCAGATGGGCATGAGGGAGGTTCACTACCTGGGGCACCGGGTAGGTGGAAACACCCTAAAGCCAGAGCCTGACAAAGTGGGCGTGATCGTGAACTGGCCCACTCCCAGGACCAAGAAACATGTGATGTCCTTCCTGGGCACTGCAGGGTACTATAGGCGCTTCGTGCAGCACTATAGTAGCCTGGCAAAACCTTTGACGGACCTCACCAGGAAGAAGCTACCCCACATCGTCAACTGGACAGATGGCTGTGAGGGGGCCTTCCAGGCGTTGAAAACAGCACTGTGCAACGCCCCTGTGTTGAAAGCAGTCGACAGCAGTCGACCGTTCTTGGTACAGACCGACGCCAGCGAGTTTGGCCTCGGTGCTGTGCTCAGCCAGGTTGACTCGGAGGACCAAGAGCACCCCGTGTTGTACCTGAGCCGGAAACTTTTGCTGAGGGAAGTGGCCTACTCCACCATTGAGAAGGAGTGCCTGGCCATAGTCTGGGCCCTGCAGCGCTTGCAGCCCTACTTGTACGGTCGCACCTTCACTGTGGTGACCGACCACAACCCTCTGCGCTGGCTAAGCACCATGTGTGGAACCAATGGCAGGTTGCTACGCTGGAGCCTTGCCCTTCAGCAATTTGACTTCACCGTTAAACACAAAGCGGGCAAAGAGCATGGTAATGCAGATGGACTCTCCCGCCAGGGTGAACCCACGGAGGTGCGCATGGAGGCATACCGAGAGGTCCTGCCGCCGTAGCGCACGCCAAAAGGGGGAGGTGTCACGATATGGTATGAAATATCATAAGTTTAGTGCTCTTGTCAGCCCAGGATGTGGGCTAGGAGGCCCCCCTTGACTTTTGCTTCAGAGTTGAGCTTGCTTGCCAATGTAGATGGGGGAAGTGAGTTTTATTGACGAAAGGCATTTACGACCCCCAGTTCCTGTAGTAGTAAGTGCTCAGCTTTAACAGTTAGAGAAACTTCTAGAACCATGCGGTCCTTTGTTCGGTTATTGTGAGATATTAGACAAACTATTTAGGATAGTGGAATGATAAATACATATTCTTTATCTCCGTCGAAGCATCTACCCATCACTCTAAACACAGTCGCCTAACTCCATCGGGGGAAGAAGTAGGGATTGCTCTGTAAATAATAGGACATATTTGATCTCCTTAGAAAGCTCATGTTAATACAAGCTCTATGCTGGGTGTGATATGACTCTGATATGTACTGGGACGGAGTTATAAGCATTAGACCAATTTGTATCCAAGTTACTCAGACTGAAAGGTAGGAGGATCTGGAAAAGCCAGCCCTTTCTGTGAGGTCACAGACTGTAGATTATAAAGTTGTGGCCAGATCTCCCGGCTCAGTCTTCTTCTTCTCTTTTCCTGTGAGCCCTGAGCAGCACATCCAATGAGCTGGGATGTCTGGCTGACTGCCATGCAATGATCTGAGAAATGTGAGTGTTATCGTTTCTTCCTTTAATCCTTTTATTTTCATAATTACCTTGTACATATTTGCAATTGTCTCATTTGTAACATCTTTGTAAAATATTTTATAAACACTGCCTAAAAATCATTTATGGGGTATCTTATTTAATACTAGTTCGTTCTTCCTGCCCTAAACCGTACCCTGTCTCTGAAGGGAATTACGCTACTGTTTTTTTGGGGTTTGCTCCAGACCCGTTCAATTGGAGCTGGTGGCAGCGACCGTGTGCCGGCTTTTGGGGGTCCCTGTAGCGACTGCGGCTTGATAATTATTGTTCCTGCCTGAGTGGGAGTAGTTATCGCATCGCTGCAGTGCACCCAATAGCCAGTACATAGCAGGCAGCGTTTCTGGCGACTAATTACCCCAGGTGCAGTACCTAATCTGACCTGAGAGTAAGGGGGGCGCCAGAGAGCTGCAAGTGTTAAGTGGAACTGTAAGCGGGATAGACCCAAATCCCTGCAGTTCATGGTATATTGAAGAGCAGTGGGATACCTAAAATAAGCCCCTGCTGTAAACTAAGAGGTCAATAACCTCGTGTGTGTTTTTTTTCATCACATTGTGGCAGTGGAGGGATAACTAGGATAACCCCCCTGCACATGTGATAGCCGTCTGTTGGTCTAAAGTCACCCCAATCCGTGACATATTGTAGGCAGCGGCTAAGGGATCTTGACAATTGGTGACAGTCACGGTGTGAATCGTGACACTAGTTAAACCTGTAAAAGGCCAAGAAGCGAGAACTTTTGGCGCATTACGACACAAAAAATCCGGCAGAGTAAATTTCTTCAAAACGAAATGAAAAATGTCTAACTTCCACCTCCTGATCTGTGTTGTGAATAAAATGTCTATAAGAGATTTCCAAATCGGTGCAGTTTTGTTTTCTCTACATATAAGTCTCAACTTTTTTGAAAGACTACAAAGAATTGTTTCTGTTTTTCTGCCAATAGGCAGGAATTTACAATATCTGGCATTTTATACCAAAGTCTGAAACTGCGGGGGGCTGGAGTATGATGCACCAGTTTTATTTGTTATGTCTATGTCCATGTACCGGAAAATGAAATCTGTCCTAGTTATGAGCTGTCATATTTCTGCCCGATCTTTTGCATCAAGTTATGGCAGAATTTAGAGTAATATGTCAGGCTGGTTGAGGCTGTGTATCCCCAATACACCTTACTTGTCACCTTGGAAAGTGGTGAGATTGGCAAAAATAATTATACATTTATACATTATTCAGTCAACCAATTTCTAAAAAAAAATTTCTCCTGACTATTCATGTGTGGAATAACACGCAAGTTATGTGATTAGACAAAAAAACCACTAATTAAATCACAGGGCATCTCTAATAAATAGAAGAAGTAATATACATTCTAAAAGTACAATCTTTTTGAAAATGTGTGTGTATCCACTTTTTATCCAAATTTTTCACGTGTGTGTGTGTGTGTGTATATTTATATATACACTCACTGGCCACTTTATTAGGCACACCTGTCCAACTTCTTGTTAACACTTAATTTCTAATCAGCCAATCACATGGCGGCAACTCAGTGCATTTAGGCATGTAGACATGGTCAAGACAATCTCCTGCAGTTCAAACCGAGCATCAGTATGGGGAAGAAAGGTGATTTGAGTGCCTTTGAACGTGGCATGGTTGTTGGTGCCAGAAGGGCTGGTCTGAGTATTTCAGAAACTGCTGATCTACTGGGATTTTCACGCACAACCATCTCTAGGGTTTACAGAGAATGGTCCGAAAAAGAAAAAAAATCCAGTGAGCGGCAGTTCTGTGGGCGGAAATGCCTTGTTGATGCCAGAGGTCAGAGGAGAATGGGCAGACTGGTTCGAGCTGATAGAAAGGCAACAGTGACTCAAATCGCCACCCGTTACAACCAAGGTAGGCCTAAGAGCATCTCTGAACGCACAGTGCGTCGAACTTTGAGGCAGATGGGCTACAGCAGCAGAAGACCACACCGGGTACCACTCCTTTCAGCTAAGAACAGGAAACTGAGGCTACAATTTGTACAAGCTCATCGAAATTGGACAGTAGAAGATTGGAAAAACGTTGCTTGGTCTGATGAGTCTCGATTTCTGCTGCGACATTCGGATGGTAGGGTCAGAATTTGGCGTAAACAACATGAAAGCATGGATCCATCCTGCCTTGTATGGAGCATCTTTGGGATGTGCAGCCGACAAATCTGCGCAACTGTGTGATGCCATCATGTCAATATGGACCAAAATCTCTGAGGAATGCTTCCAGCACCTTGTTGAATCTATGCCACGAAGAATTGAGGCAGTTCTGAAGGCAAAAGGGGTCCAACCCGTTACTAGCATGGTGTACCTAATAAAGTGGCCGGTGAGTGTATATATATATATATTTTTTTTTATTATGAAAAATTTGGATAAAAAGTAAATAAGCTATACATGCTTGACAAATTGCAGAGGGCTAGCCCAAAGATACTGAGAGCAAGGGTGGAGAAAGTGGTTCAGTGAATAATGTGGCCGCAATATTGATACAGCTTAAATAGGTAACCAAATAACATTAATGAAATGATAGATGTACATATAACCACAAAAGCTGTATTAGAAGAGAGATACAAGCTAATCAAAAGGGGAAAAAACGCAATCCATAGTTTTATAAATAATGCAAGTAAAACATTGAATATAAACATAATGCACCATAGTGGGCTCCAATAGGTAATTAGTAGGCTCTAATATTAAATGCAGCTACCTAGTGATATGATAACAGTGATATCCCGCACCACAAAATTCCAAAAATGCTTGACTCGTGTTTCACTAAAACAGCTTTGTCAGTAGGTGATATGTACAGTATCTACTTGTCTGCAATCTCTAATATCTGACTTGGTCAAAATCTGGGTGTCCTTACTGCAATTTTCCTAAGTAAATTCACTTTTGTATGTTTTGTTAGAGGTGCCCCAACCCTCTCAGGACAGGACAGTATGACCTATTTTTTCATACTATTCTGACAGGTTTTTAAAAATATAAGTTGTCCAGATACCTCTTTTAATCTCAAGGAAAAAAATCAGAAATGTTTTCATATGTTTGAGCATAAGGTTCATAAGTGGGATAATTATAATAAAACATTTCTATTTTTTTTTTTCTTACAGGACGGAATTCAGTCAAAAAGGGACCATAAAAATCACTGGTGCTGGATACCTCAACTGTGTGCTGGAGAAATTTGCCCAAACCTTTTTGAAACAAGGAGCTAAAAGGGTAAGGTCTCTTCAATTTTGTGTATCAATGAATTGAAGGTACAGAAGCACATAGTCTCGTGGTGACATACTTTGGTCAAATTTAAACAAAAAAACATGGAAAGAAAATATACTTAGACATACAGTACAGACCAAAAGTTTGGACACACCTTCTCATTTAAAGATTTTTCTGTATTTCATGACTATGAAAATTGTACATTCACACTGAAGGCATCAAAACTATGAATTAACACATGTGGAATTATATACTTAACAAAAAAGTGTGAAACAACTGAAATTATGTCTTATATTCTAGGTTCTTCAAAGTAGCCACCTTTTGCTTTGATGACTGCTTTGCACACTCTTGGCATTCTCTTGATGAGCTTCAAGAGGTAGTCACCGGGAATAGTTTTCACTTCACAGGTTGCCCTGTCTAGGTTTAATAAGTGGGATTTCTTGCCTTATAAATGGGGTTGGGACCATCCGTTGTGTTGTGCAGAAGTCTGGTGGATACACAGCTGATAGTCCTACTGAATAGACTGTTAGAATTTGTATTATGGCAAGAATAAAGCAGCTAAGTAAAAAAAAAAAAACGAGTGGCCATCATTACTTTAAGAAATGAAGGTCAGTGAATCCCAAAAATTAGGAAAACTTTGAAAGTGTCCCCAAGTGCAGTGGCAAAAACCATCAAGCGCTACAAAGAAACTGGCTCACATGAGGACCGCCCCAGGAAAGGAAGACCAAGAGTCACCTCTGCTTCTGAGGATAAGTTTATCCGAGTCACCAGCCTCAGAAATCGCAGGTTAACAGCAGCTCAGGTTAGAGACCAGGTTAATGCCACATAGAGTTCTAGCAACAGACCCATCTCTACAACAACTGTTTAGAGGAGACTTTGTGCAGCAGGCCTTCATGGTAAAATAGCTGCTAGGAAACCACTGCTAAGGACAGGCAAGAAGCAGAAGAGACTTGTTTGGGCTAAAGAACACAAGGAATGGACATTAGACCAGTGGGAATCTGTGCTTTGGTCTGATGAGTCCAAATTTGAGATCTTTGGTTCCAACCACCATGTCTTTGTGCAACGCAGAAAAGGTGAACAGATGAACTCTACATGCCTGGTTCCCACCGTGAAGCATGGAGGAGGAGGTGTGATGGTGTGGGGGTGCTTTGCTGGTGACACTGTTGGGGATTTATTCAAAATTGAAGGCATACTGAACCAGCATGGCTACCACAGCATCTTGCAGCGGCATGCTATTCCATCCGGTTTGCAATTAGTTGGACCATCATTTATTTTTCAACAGGACAATGACCCCAAACACACCTCCAGGCTGTGTAAGGGCTATTTGACCAAGAAGAAGAGTGATGGGGTGCTACGCCAGATGACCTGGCCTCCACAGTCACTAGACCTGAACCCAATCGAGATGGTTTGGGGTGAGCTGGACCGCAGAGTGAAGGCAAAAGGGTCAGCAAGTGCTAGGCATCTCTGGGAACTCCTTCAAGATTGTTGGAAGACCATTCCCAGTGACTACCTCTTGAAGCTCATCAAGAGAATGCCAAGAGTGTGCAAAGCAGTCATCAAAGCAAAAGGTGGCTACTTTGAAGAACCTAGAATATATGACATAATTTCAGTTTTCACACTTTTTTGTTAAGTATATAATTCCACATGTGTTAATTCATTGTTTTGATGCCTTCAGTGTGAATGTACAATTTTCATAGTCATGAAAATACAGAAAAATCTTTAAATGAGAAGGTGTGTCCAAACTTTTGGTCTGTACTGTATATAAACAGTATATATGGTAATAAATCTTACCCCTTGTTCCAAGTGTTACCGGCTGCCTGGACTCCATAATTACTTGGTGAATGTATGAGAGATCTTGGGGTGTGACGTGTTGGTTAGAATATTGCTCATGTTTTTTGGTTGACATTTGACTTAATGGATATAAAACACTGATGCATCCATATTAATTCCTCGCCAGTGAGAAAGACAAACCTTGGCAATACGCGTGGGGATTCTTCTGCCCCTCACAGGGATTTTCCTCAATGGCCTTATTCATTAGTTTATTCTTCTGTATTGGTATTCATCTATTGGTCTTTTTCATGTGAACCTGTGTGCTGTTATTTTTTGATTACACATTTCTTTTTAAACATGTGTTTAGATTTCCTGTGAGGGGGGTTTATTGACCCTTTATCTTGAGCATAGGCCCAGTATCTTGACTTTTCTCCCTTGCACGTAATTAGTTTAACCTATATTCTATTGGTGTTACTTTTATATACACTTTTTTCCCTCCTTTCAATAAGTAATTTTATAAAAGCTACACTAAGCAGCCCAGTAAGTGATACATTGCTGGAGTCAGGGTATCTCCCCTTACATAATACATCTCTCAGATTAGGTGGCAAGAATGTTACAATATGGTGAAAGAGGGACAAGTAGGTCATGTTTTGGATGTTCAAGCTGATAAAGCTCCACTTTTGTGATTAAACTGAACTAAAATGATTGGTGTATAAGCTTTACCTTCAATTATTCTGAGTCGCATATCGAATTTTGGTTTTGATCATTTTTTGGAATGTCGAAGTAGACATTTTCACATCCACTCATTTTAAGTATGTGTACTAAATAGCTACGTAGCTTTTGAGATTGGTAATTTTTCCAGTTGGATTAAAAAATATACTCTATGGGCGATATTGGCATATCCACAAGAATTGTACATGTGGCAAGATTTTTTACATCAGTCACATATGTTAAGGAAATTATTTTTCAGACAAGGGGTATCCAAGGACGCCTTTTGTTCAACCTGGCATTTTGGCCAATCTGATTTGTCTTTTTAAGAAAAAAAAGTAAATAAGACTCGAAAAAGGCAACCGAAGTTTAACGGTCACAATAGAACAATAGATACAAATTAGTTTAATTACTACATTTTAAAACTCCTACAGAAAGATTTTGGTAAAACATTGGTCCATCATTCAAAGTGACCTCATTTTCAGGCTGCCGTCACACTAGCAGTATTTGGTCAGTATTTTACATCAGTATTTGTAAGCCAAAACCAGGAGTGGAACAATTAGAGGAAAAGTATAATGGAAACATATGCACCACTTCTGTATTATCACCCAATCCTGGTTTTGGCTTACAAATACTGATGTAAAATACTGACCAAATACTGCTAGTGTGACGGCAGCCTAACTGGGATTCTTCCAGATAGACCTAATATTTTATACAGATGGAATATGAATGTAAAAAATCATTTAGCAACGAGTCGCATAAGATTAGTAAAGATCAGATTGTCAAAACAAGACTGTTCAAGTTACCGTATATACTCGAGTATAAGCCGAGATTTTCAGCCCAAATTTTTGGGCTGAAAGTGCCCCTCTCAGCTTATACTCTAGTCATGTTGGGCGGCGGGTGAGGGGGAGAGAGGACTGTCGCATACTCACCTGCTCCTGGCGCTCCTAACGCTGTCCCAGCCTGTCCCATGGTCTCCCTCGCTGCAGCTCTTCCTCTATTCAGCGGTCACGTGTTACCGCTCATTAAAGTAATGAATATGGACTCCACTCCCATAGGGGCGGAGCCACATATTCATTACTGTAATGAGCGGTACCAGTGACCGCTCATTACAGGAAGAAGCTGCGGTACCATGGGACAGGCAGGGAGCGCCGGGACCAGGTGAATATTTCATATTCACCTGTCCGCGTTCCATCCGCCGGGCGCCGCTCCGTCTTCCCGTCCTCTGCAGTGACTGTGCAGGTCAGAGGGCGCGATGACGTATGAGTGTGCGCTCCGCTCTCTGCCTGAACAGTCAGTGCGGAGAGACGGGACGCTGAGGAGGAGCGGTTGCAGCAGCAGCATTACATGTGGCACAATGCTGTATGGAGCGTCTATGGGGCCATAATGAACTGCATGGAGCGTTATATGGGGCATCTATGGGGCCATAACTGCATGGAGCATTATATGGGGCATTATATGGAGCATCTATGGGGCCATAACTGTATGGAGCATTATAAGGGGCATCTATGGGGCCATAACTGTATGGAGCATTATGTGGGGCATTATATGGAGCACCTATGGGTCCAAAACTGTATGGAGCATTATATGAGGCCATAACTGCATGGAGCATTATATGGGGCCATAACTGTATGGAGCATTATATGGGGCCATAACTGCATGGAGCATTATATGGGGCATCTATGGGGCCATAACTGTATGGAGCATCTATGGGGCCATAACTGCATGGAGCATTATATGGAGCATCTATGGGGCCATAACTGCATGGAGCATTATATGGGGCATCTATGGGGCCATAACTGCATGGAGCATTATATGGGGCATCTATGGGGCCATAACTGCATGGAGCATTATATGGGGCCATAACTGCATGGAGCATTATATGGGGCATCTATGGGGCCATAAAGAACTGCATGGAGCATTATATGGGGCTCCTGATTCAATATGGATATTCAAAAACACTTAACCTACTGATGTCTCAATTAATTTTACTTTTATTGGTATCTATTTTTATTTTTGACATATACCGGTAGCTGCTGCATTTTCCACCCTAGGCTTATACTCGAGTCAATAAGTTTTCCCAGTTTTTTTGTTGCAAAATTAGGGGGGTCGGCTTATACTCGGGTCGGCTTATACTCGAGTATATACGGTATCTGCCTTTTGCTTGGACACTGTTTCGATTGGTTATTATTCCTTTGCTAAAAGCTGTAAGAGCCACTATGCAAGTAAAAGAAAAAGTGAACCTATTTTTGTTCAAGATCAGATGTGAGAAGGCCTTCAACGTAGAAAATGTAGTCTTCCTTTTAGAAGTAAAAACTACATGTATGAAATTTAGGATGTGTAGTTCATGTCTTTTTGTACAGTTGATCTAATGCAGCTAGGTAAAAAATGACAAACTGAACATTAGGTTCTTAGTTTAACATTCTGATCAGACTGTATGAAGCCCACTGTCATTTCATGGTGAACCTCTCAGTAGGTCCCTAGACTGAAAGGTGTGGAGTATTGTGCAACCTACAGTCACAGTGACAGCTTCTTCAGTACAACCTTCAGGTCATCGTGGCTTGTTATTTAATCAGCAAGGCAGGATACGTCCATCCCCCTTACAACATTTTGTATGCAGCTTTAATTGAGGGTATTCATATCTTAATTGGAGTAAGGGTTTAGGAATTAAGCTCTGTAATATGTAGCTGCCTCTTTTTAAAGGGACCAAAAGTAAATGGACAATTATCTCAAAAGCTCTTTAGTGGGTTGCATGGGCTACTCCCTCATTTATCGATCATCATTTAAGCAGATAAAAGCTCTTGAGCGGATTTCTAGTGTGGCATTTGCATTTGAAAGCTGTCGCTGGGAACCCACAACATCCTGTCAAAGGAGTTTTAAATTGAAGAGAAACAGACCATCATTAGGCTGAAAAAAAGAAGAAATCCATCAGAGAGATGGCATAAATGTTAGGAGTCGCCAAAACAACAGTTTTGTTACATACGGCAAAAAAATTAGCGCACTACTTCTAGTAGTAAATCGCCCTTTGCTATGCCATGGAAGAGACAAAGGTTCATCATGAGCACTGCTGCTTCATCTCCCCTATAGACAGGGCCCACTTAGTTCGTCTCATGATGAAGCAGGCAAAAACTCTTGGTCCCCCTGGAGAGATTTGATCCATAGGTGGTTAAGCACATGAATTGTTGTCGCTTCTAATGATAAATGAGGCCCTCTCTGCTTGGAGATTTTGCATTATAGCAGCCAGCTGCAGCATTCTGCTTATCATGTAATGTGCTTTTTAGTGAAATAATAATTGATATCTGTTTGATTTTATCGAAGGAGCTTCAATAAAAGATGTCAGAATAGAAAAAGAATATTGAAAACATCAGCACGAGACCCGCAAACATTCTAGTGAATAGCGAATGGTAATTGTTCTGCCTTGAATGGCATAGTGCCAACTGTCAATCATCGAAACCTTTTAAGCTTTATCTGCAAGTGTGGGAAGCTTAATGGTTAGGTAATGTGTGCTATAGTTTCTGTGTATTTCTAAGCTGTACAAGTTAAATTAATCCTACCCAGTGTCTTCCAGCTCAGATCAACTTGTTTGAACTCTAGGTAAAAGGACTGTATGTTGATGATATTGTGATGTAAAGCATCCCTGCAAAATAGGCGGTAATGAATCGCTTTCCATCTTTTATCACCACTCATAGATTTTCCATCTAGAAGCTGAGAGTTAATGCCCGTTATCTTTATCTTGCGGGTGTTCTATGGGTGTTGGGCATAGTGGTAGAGTATAAGTACAAAAAGCTTTTAAAAGCACAATTGTATTTGGTGGTATGAAGTTATCAGTTATCACAAGAAAATGGTGAGAAATAGAAAAACAATTATATTCCAAGAGCCAGAAATTTCCTTTTAAAATCATACCTGTTGACTATAGTTTGGTTGCAAACCATGCATTCAAAGTTGTTACCCAAATTGTTTAAATTAAAAAAATATATATTCTTATTCAATACTGGTAAATGATTTTCCCATCTCCTAAAGTGTTGGAATACCCCAGAAATATGCTAACACTTTGTAACATTGCTGGGGGTCCAATTTCTGGGTCCCCACCAATCATGAGAATAAAGGGGATGGGATGAAGGACAATTCAACATATTTCAAATGTATTAAAAGCATGCACCTCTTAATACTTTGAGTTTTACTTCTTCACTATAATTGTAAGTTTAAGGCTGGCTTATGCTAGTCTTAAAGGGTAACTCTGGGGAGATTTTAAAAAAATGGACTGAAGAGGAGCGTAAAGAATGACAACGAGCATCACACTACCTAGAAGTAACTTTGAATAGGTATTTGATGAATAGGACGGGCTGCTGTTTGAATTCTGTGTCTGGACGAGCTGCAGTCTACCGAAATAAAGCTCCACGAGATCTGTGTCTCAAATGACAGATTAGCTGTATCATAACAGAACATACCAGAGCTGCAAGAGACGTGTGTGACAGGAAAATAAATATGTTTTCTAGTTGGCTGACTAAACACTGAGATTAGAGAATAAATCCTTTGTGCCAAGTCTGATTTCACAGGCTTTCTCCACAACTTTCAGAGGAACGTGTGGTTAGGATACTGATCTTCTGATAGTTGAGACACAGGTCCCTGGAGCTGTGTTTCTTCATACTGCAGTCCACCTGACATGTGAGTAGGATAGGCTGCCATTTCAATTATGGTGCAGGGGCTATTTTATTACATTCTTGGAGAACCCCTGTAATGGCACTAGCTATTTCTAAACAGTGGCAGTTCCATCCTATCTATAGACACTGAACTCTTAGGAACAACGCCTATGCTTTTTTTTTCAACCAAATTTACTTTTTTCTGGCACAGGTAAGAAATGAATTATGGGGTCTCTGTAACAGTATTAAGAAGTCAGAGCTTAGAGGTAGGATGTGCTATAATAAGCACAAACATGAGACCTGTAATTATGATATTTAATAAAGAACTTCATAAGGAAGCACAAAATCTGCTATAAAAATAACTTAATAAAAGAGTGTATCTCTGTATACTTGAATCTTACACTTCAAATTACATTTCATTTAATTATCTGAGATTTCGTTTCATGCAGATTATCTCATTGGAATAATGTGAAGTGGCACATAGTTTGTGAAAATTATCAATTTTGATTATTTTTAAGAGGATTTTTTCCTCCTAAGTTGCTGATTAATACAGAGATCGCTGTTTTTTTTTTCTGTGGGCTGCGTGCAGTCTTAGAAGAAAGAAATTTCAGCGCTACTCTTCATCATGTTAAACATCAAAATTGGAAAAGTAAAATTTTTTTTGTTACTGTAGACTACACTTAAAAGGAACCTGTTAGCAGGATTGTGCACAGTAACCTACAGACAGTGTCAGGTTGGCGTCGTTATACTGATTACAATAATAGGGTTGAAGAAATCTATCTTGTGGTTGTTTAATCTTTATTTGTAGTTTTCAGTTAAAGAGTTTCACGCTCCGGGGCGGCTTTTGGGGGGTTTTCATGTGGTGCTCTGCTTACGTATTCATCTGCTTATGACTGGTCACTGATCGCTCATTGACCTGTCCCCTATAATACCTACTGCATATCTCCTTGTTTGAAAAAAATAAAAAAAAATTACACTCATCATGCAGGCGCTGGTGCCTGCGCTGTAGCATGATCGAATCTTAGTCCATATTTTCATTTGATTTTGTCATATAAATTTCTTGAGGGGGGGAAATTCTTAAGTCAAAATAACGGCCACTCATGCGCAGTAGCATCATTTAGATTGCCGAATAATGCTACTGCGCATGCTCGACCGGCGGCAACATTTTGATTAATATAATTTTTGTTTCCCCTCAAAATTTATATGACAATCAAATGAAAATATAGATATTCTAGATTGTATCATGCGACAGCGCCGGCACCTGCCTGATGAATGTAATTTTTATTTTTTTCAAACAATAAGACATGCAGAATGTAAAATAGGGGGCAGGTCAGTGAGGGATTAGTGATCTGTCATAAGCCATAAGGATGAATATCTAAGCAGAGCACCACAAAAAGACCCCCGCAAAGGCCCGCCCACTTTGGCAGCATATCAGATGCATGCTGTATGGGGTAAAACTATGCTTTCCCTGGACAGTTGTTTCAGCCTGTGTGAACTGGCCTTTAAACCTCCGGAATCTCTGGAAAACTGTATAGAGCAAGAGAATATAGTAGGGTTGGTCATGAAACCTGCGGCCAATCGAGACATCGTGGTCCGTTCTTAGACCATGAAAGGTGGATATATAAAACAGGACTAACAGACCATGTTTTTTCTTTCTCTTCTGACTTGCATCATTCCTCTCCATTATAAAGACGCTGAACTAGGAAGTAGAACATTTTATCCTGCTCCCCAGCTATCCATTACGGTTGTCAGGAATATTGCGGTTAGGCCTCATTCAATCTCCAGTGTTTTTCACACACAAAAAAATTTGTAAAAGTGTCGTTGGTGTTTAATGGATCAGTGTCTCGTCTGTACTTTTGGATCCGTGTCTTGTCGGTGCTTTTGGATCTGTATCTCGTCGGTGCTTTTAGATCCGTGTCTCGTCGGTGCTTTTAGATTAGTGTCTCGGCAGTGCTTTTAGATCCGTGTCTCATTGGTGTTTATGGATCAGTGTCTCGGCGGTGCTTTTGGATCCGTGTCTCGTCGGTGCTTTTGGATCCGTGTCTTGGCTGTGCTTTTGGATCTGTATCTCATCGGTGCTTTTAGATCCATGTCTCGGCGGTACTTTTGGATCCGTGTCTCAGCGGTGCTTTTGGATCTGTATCTCGTCAGTGCTTTTGGATCCATGTCTTGGCGGTGCTTTTAGATCCATATCTGGTTGGTGCTTTTGGATCTGTGCCTCGGCGGTGCTTTTGGATCTGTGCCTCGGCAGTGCTTTTGGATCCATGTTTTGGCGGTGCTTTTGGATCCTTGTCTTGGCGGTGCTTTTGGATCCGTGTCTTGGCGGTGCTTTTAGATCCGTGTCTTGGCGGTGCTTTTGGATCTGTGTCTCGTGTGTTTTTGGATCCGAGTGTCAGCTTTTGTACGGTCTGTGATTTTCACTGGCTCATACACTTTTTGTCTGTGATGTCAGTAAAGAACGAACATATCTCTGTGCTTTTTTGCAGGCCAGGTGCCGGAGTAAAAACAAGCATCAGAGCAGCTTCATAGACTATAATAATTACGAGTTCTTGATTTACGGTGACTAAGAAGCTTCTTCCATGTGCTAGAAATACAGAATAACAAACACAATGTGAACTATTATAATTGCGCATTTACTTAGTTCCTGTCAAACTACTGTAACGTTGTATTTCACAGATAGTGGTGACCTGATTCCACTTATTTAATAGTATAGCCTTTGTATTATCAGACAATATGCTGCACATTCATCTACATCCTTGTTAATATAATTTACTTTTTTGTTTTTACAGAGTATTGCTGTCATGGAAAAGATCCTGGAGGAAAAATATGGCAGCCCTGTCTCCTAACCCTGAACCTTGCTGAATTTCTTCATAACACAGAAAAGACCCTAAAGGCTTTATTGTTGCTGTATTTTTCAAGGTTCAAATGGGTTTTTATTGCTAAAGCACTCAAGGAATGATTGAAGCAGTCAGTTTGTTAAATTGGATCCATCACCTTTAACTTCAAAGCCACTTCTTTGTAAGAGTCTGCAAATAAGGACCCTGGGATGCAGTGGAAATCTAATTATGTTGAAATATACCTCAATCTCTCCATGTGCATGGGGGGGGAGGGAAGATGCATTTATGAATGAGCAGATTGATGTAAGAATGAAAGGCTGCTTTTCCTGCTATTCATCTAGATGTCTACTGCTGGTCCTTTTCACACCAAAATACATTGTACTGATGTAGCTGGCGCTCGTCTTACACAATTTGCAGAGCTTGGGAATCATACATAAGGCAATTGGCTTCTGATGAAAACTTTTAGGTTTTTAGTTGAGGCCAAGCCGGTGCCATTAGATTGAATTACTGTAAAGTCTAAGCCAGCTGACAGATTGAAGTACTAAACATGCCTGTAATGTACGACAATATTGTCCAAAACTACAAACGCTCGTAATGGGAACCACAAAACCAGAGAGAAACGTTTAAAATGTTGCCATCTATATAACGCTCTGAAAATTAATTGGCTAGGAAAGAAAAAATGAGCCAAATCGCCTGACTCCCAAGTATTTTGTAGTTTCTTGGGGCTGATTACTGGGCAAAAAAAAAATTCCCTTAATTGCAGTAGTGCGGTAGAGACGAGCAAATCAATTCTCAGGACTCTGGTCCAGTGGACATGTCCGTATTCTATAGCTGCTGTACTGGGGCCCTGAGAACTGCCTCCTTACTGCCGGCATTCCTTGCACCTCTTCTCATTCGTAGGCCCAGCGCAACGTTATCGTTGTGGCTTGACTCGTGGGAATGCCGGCAGAGAGGAGGTGGACCTTGAATGCGGAGGCGATCCCTTCCCAACCACAAGGAGCAGAGATAACTATGTTATTGGCACAGCCATAATCCATAATGCCCTGCTTATTAAAAAAATAGTGCTTTTCTTCCCTCTTTTCCTTCTGCTAATTTTTTGTTAAGCTATGCACCACATGCAAGTGATTAATTGAGATTTGCAATAAACCACGTTTTATTTTATCTCCTGCCATAAAACTCTGCAATATTCATGTTTTATGTTTTATATATTGCCTGGCTGGATGATGATACATTTCTACATTTCCGACTTTCAAAACACAGTAAAAGGAATAGTAAATGGCAGAGCCTGAAATATTCATCTCGCTGCAGTTTGGGGTGAAGGCGAAAAATGTTTGAAACGAGATGGAGAAAGAAGGAAGAAAACAAATATTTCAAAACAAATGTTTATCTCCTCCATTTAAAGGACACGTCGCTCCTTTACAGTCTTCATATATTTGCTGCCACCTCCCTTACCTTCAGTGTTTGAGAATGACCAGATGTAGGTAGTTACAGCAGGGCCATATATATTCTGATTTTATTAAGAACTTGAGTATTTTCTTCTATCCACCCCCTAAGTAACTTTCCAGATGCAATAGTATTTTATCATGTATCGTGAAATGCCCACAGGAAAGACATTTATTTATTTTTGTGGAACTTCATGACAGGAGTGAGAATAGTCATATATTCCGTTAATTTGTATTTAATTATTGTAATAAAGCGATGTCCGCTCCGTCTGCAGTGGGTTTTAGCTGAAATGGACAGCTGATGCTGCGCTGCTACCGCCGATAGGAGATTACTCTAATCTGGGCTAGCCAAGCACCCGAAATGTCACATGTGAGCCTAATAAACTAACTTACAGAGGAAAACTGACACATTACACACTGTAACACTGGAGTATTACTGCATGTTAGAGCAGTCATCAAATGTACAGTTACAGGGGTATTCTCCAAGATCATATTACAATATGTAGTATGTATAATATTAGCAGATACCTACAATTATAAATGTAGTATAGTTCTTTTGATTCACTATGTTGCTTACCCCATGTACAGGGCCTTGCAGTAGGTTAAGTATCAATTGTTATGACCACTAACAACTAAGGCTACTTTCACACTAGCGTTTTTTGCAATCCGTCGCAATGCGTCGTTTGGCCGAAAAAACGCATCCTGCAAAAGTGCTTGCAGGATGCGTTTTTTTCCCCATAGACTAACATTAAGCGACGTATTGCGACGGATTGACACACGTCGCAACCGTCGTGCGACTGTTGTGGGGGACCGTCGGCACAAAAAAACGCTACATGTAACGTTTTTTGCCACCGACGGTCCGCTTTTTCCGACCGCGCCCGACTCCGCCCCCACCTCCCCGCACTTCCCCGCACCTCACAATGGGGCAGCAGATGCGCTGGAAAAATGCATCCGCTGCCCCCGTTGTGTGGCGCAGAGAACGCTAGCGTCGGTAACCTCGGCCCGACGCACTGCGACGGGCCGAGCCCGACGCTAGTGTGAAAGTAGCCTCACTCACTATATGAGTGGTTGCAACCATGGATACGTAAGCTACTGTAATGCCCTGTACATCAGTAGAACTATACTACATTTCTAATTGGAGGTATTTGCTAGTATTGTTATTAATATACATTTGGAAAGTATCTTGGAGATAAAGCTGTCAACTTTAAAAAAAAATAATAATATATATATATATATACACATACACACACACACACACACACACACACACACACACACACACACACACACACACACACACACACATATATACAGGTCCTTCTCAAAAAATTAGCATATAGTGTTAAATTTCATTATTTACCATAATGTAATGATTACAATTAAACTTTCATATATTATAGATTCATTATCCACCAACTGAAATTTGTCAGGTCTTTTATTGTTTTAATACTGATGATTTTGGCATACAACTCCTGATAACCCAAAAAACCTGTCTCAATAAATTAGCATATTTCACCCGGCCAATCAAATAAAAGTGTTTTTTAATAACAAACAAAAAAACCATCAAATAATAATGTTCAGTTATGCACTCAATACTTGGTCGGGAATCCTTTGGCAGAAATGACTGCTTCAATGCGGCGTGGCATGGAGGCAATCAGCCTGTGACACTGCTGAGATGTTATGGAGGCCCAGGATGCTTCAATAGCGGCCTTAAGCTCATCCAGAGTGTTGGGTCTTGCGTCTCTCAACTTTCTCTTCACAATATCCCACAGATTCTCTATGGGGTTCAGGTCAGGAGAGTTGGCAGGCCAATTGAGCACAGTAATACCATGGTCAGTAAACCATTTACCAGTGGTTTTGGCACTGTGAGCAGGTGCCAGGTCGTGCTGAAAAATGAAATCTTCATCTCCATAAAGCATTTCAGCCGATGGAAGCATGAAGTGCTCCAAAATCTCCTGATAGCTAGCTGCATTGACCCTGCCCTTGATGAAACACAGTGGACCAACACCAGCAGCTGACATGGCACCCCACACCATCACTGACTGTGGGTACTTGACACTGGACTTCAGGCATTTTGGCATTTCCTTCTCCCCAGTCTTCCTCCAGACTCTAGCACCTTGATTTCCAAATGACATGCAAAATTTGCTTTCATCAGAAAAAAGTACTTGGGACCACTTAGCAACAGTCCAGTGCTGCTTCTCTGTAGCCCAGGTCAGGCGCTTCTGCCGCTGTTTATGGTTCAAAAGTGGCTTTACCTGGGGAATGCGGCACCTGTAGCCCATTTCCTGCACACGCCTTTCCACACCAGACTCAGTCCACTGCTTCCTCAGGTTCCCCAAGGTCTGGAATCGGTCCTTCTCCACAATCTTCCTCAGGGTTCGGTCACCTCTTCTCGTTGTACAGCGTTTTCTGCCACATTGTTTCCTTCCAACAGACTTACCATTGAGGTGCCTTGATACAGCACTCTGGGAACAGCCTATTTGTTGAGAAATTTCTTTCTGGGTCTTACCCTCTTGCTTGAGGGTGTCAATGATGGCCTTCTTGACATCTGTCAGGTCGCTAGTCTTACCCATGATGGGGGTTTTGAGTAATGAACCAGGCAGGGAGTTTTTAAAAGCCTCAGGTATCTTTTGCATGTGTTTAGAGTTAATTAGTTGATTCAGAAGATTAGGGTAATAGGTCGTTTAGAGAACCTTTTCTTGATATGCTAATTTATTGAGACAGGTTTTTTGGGTTATCAGGAGTTGTATGCCAAAATCATCAGTATTAAAACAATAAAGGACCTGACAAATTTCAGTTGGTGGATAATGAATCTATAATATATGAAAGTTTAATTGTAATCATTACATTATGGTAAATAATGAAATGTAACACTATATGCTAATTTTTTGAGAAGGACCTGTACATATATATATATATATATATATATATATATATATATATATATATATATATATATATATATATATATATATATATATATATATAATATATATATATAAAATATATATATATATATATATATTATAGTAAAATGTGGTGATGTAATAACGACTAGCAGGAAAAAAAACAGAGAAATAATGGTTGAATTGCATTTCATTTTTCCCCCAGTCCATTATATCATCCCTCTTAAAAGTAGGCCTTATGTTGCTAAAACAACAAAAGTGTATAGTTGTGCCTCTCTGAATGCGGTCATGAAAAATATCAAAATAATGACATCCTGAAGGGATTATGAGAATAATCAGCGAAGGATAGTGGGCCTATTAAGAAACTAATAAAATATTATTCAAGGATGAACATCTATGTAGCTGTCTATTTTCATAATCTGCAACCAAATTGCAATTCATAACAGGCAGTTACAAAGCTGCTCGGGATTACAGTGAAAAAGTGGTGGAAATATAGAAATGTCATAAATAATAAATAATCTGCATCACTCTTGCTTCAATGTACCATACAGAGCCCTGTATATCACTGCTACTAAAGAACAAGTGCTGCATTACACAAACCAGACATAGGCAAAGCCATGTTCACATGTTCAGTATTTGGTCAGTTTTTTGCATCAGTATTTTAGAAGCCAAAATCAGGAGAGGAAAAGTATAATAGAAACACGTCACCACTTCTGTATTTAGCATCCACTCCTGGTTTTGGCTTACTGATACTCATGTAAAATACTGGCCAAATACTGAGCGTGTGAACGTGGCCTAATGTAGAGTAAGTTACACCAGAATCCATGTTCTAAGCGTTCTGTAGTTCTCTGCTAGAAGTGTAAAGGTGATTGACCATTTAATACATGATGTGTTTAGAGATGACTAGTTCAGTATTAATTAATTACACCCGGATGTGTACCAGGTAATTAGTGAGGAGCCATACTCAGGTACAATGGTTGAATGTACAGTAGTTCTAATAAACTTTGCACGTCCGTGAATGTAGCAATCTATTACAATGTAAGTACCATGTCTGATATTTTTTTTACGCTAATGTATTAACCTGGACGTAAACTGACAAAAGGGATGGCTTACTTTTTGTAACCCTTAGCTAAATATTGAATTGTATTACGACGAGAAACTCCGTTATTACTGGGGATGGGATGACATTTTTTGTACTTCTGTGTATACATGTCATGGTCACAATCATGTGTTTTTGCTTATGTTTTTATAAAATGAAAATGAAGCCGTTTTCCAAGTACGCCATGGCATGCGAGTAACCCTAAGTGTTCCTCGTAAGCTGTCAGCAGAGTTCAGTTTCTCTATATGGCGCCTGCAGTAGTTCTGTTGGAATATACCGCTTTACATTGCAACAGATGTGCACTTGGTGTTCTACAATATAAATGTTCACCCCATTATTTCCCGCTGCAGAGACTGCTCTGCTGCTGTACCAGAGGATCCCCTGCAGCGAATGGCACCCCCGATCTCTGTTTTGGGGAACCAATGAGGGTCCACCAGGCGCTTGTGTGATACATTCGGATCATCATGTAAATGCCCCTCCTGTGTAGTTACCAGTATATTGGTAAAGGGGTTTTCCCTTTCCATCATTTATATCTATGGTATCATTCTAGATGTGTCCGGGAGGAAAATTCAACCACTAGAACTCCCAGTCAACCTTGAAATTAAAGTTGCCCCTTAAAGTTTCTGAGTGCAAAGACCCAGACAAGTTACCCTCTCTTGTAGTAATCCGTCCTAATGGGCAGACAGCCATTGATCATACATGTATAGCAGTATGCCACAATAAAAAAGCAGGTAGGCAAATCTATTGAACAGGAGTTCCAATGTTACAAACTAAATTTTTTTTTAAAGTTTTTACCAATGATTTTTGGAATATTGTAAATGTATCTCTGGTTTTGTACACCACAGGTCATCTATACAGTACATATTGTACACATAATGTATTCTTGTATATGTAGTCATTATCTTGCAATCACTGTCAAATGACATGAAATAAAGATGTTAATAAAGTCAATGGCTTCTGTGCCTCCTTGGTCGGTGCCAGCTCAAGGTCACTCTGGATTAAAGTAATAGTTGTTCCTGATTCATCAGCATCACTTATGAATCTGGCTGTTAGTGCAAAGACAATGCAGAGATGCTCCATGGACATTATTCTTTATTTATGAGGCATAGATAATGGTTAACTGTTCACATGCAGCATTTAAATGGTTATTGTGGCTCCAAATTATAGTTTAATGAGCCTTCCCAGACACATTGCATTGACCAATCACTCGTTATATGGACATTCTCTTAATTGCCTGTCTTCAGATTTACTGAACCACAGGTTTCACTGATTCTCTGTACTAGCATACATGAGTATGACCTATGTCATCTATTTTCTGTTAGTTTTACAGTAGTAATAAAATGACCTAAATTTTCTGGACAATTGATGATTCCAATTAATATTTTAGTAAATATTGCACACAGTAATGAGCAGAAGACATGGCTTTTAGCAGTCTGTTTCATGAGTAATTGTGAGCACACATTCAATGACACGAACATATAGTTCCCTTTGGCAAGGACAAATATTGGGTCATTTTCTAGACAGGAAACACATGAAAATTATTTCTGGGCTTTCTTGCTGTGTAATATAGAGCCACATTTACGAATATGACATTGCATATTGAAATCTTTTATTTACACAGACTTTAAAGGGAACCTGTCACCCCCAAAATCGAAGGTGAGCTAAGCCCACCGGCATCAGGGGCTTATCTACAGCATTCTGGAATGCTGTAGATAAGCCCCCGATGTAACCTGAAAGATGAGAAAGGTTAGATTATACTCACTTGGGCGGGCGGGCCGATCAGATGGGCGTCGCGGTCCGGTCCGCCCATTCCATTCCCATTCCAGAATGCTGTAGATAAGCCCCTGATGCCGGTGGGCTTAGCTCACCTTCGATTTTGGGGGTGACAGGTTCCCTTTATACTTTGATGTTAATTTGATTACTAGAATATTACTACACTGATCTTAGAATTCTTTTAAATTTTGCTTAGAATAGATAATTTTTTTTCAAAAATAAAGGTTCAAGAAAATGATTCTACCACTTTGGGCTGCTTGCACATTTAGTAACCTGCTACTGCATGATGGTTTTGTCAACATAGCCAATATTTTCTCTTTGCAGTTGTAGTTAGTTGAGCAGGTTTAAGCTAGACAATGTTCCTTCTTAAGGCTTTAGATACATCCGCAATTATTGCTGTACAATGCTAAAAATTGGCCATTATTAGTTAGGGTAGTTGATTGGTGCAGTGATGTACCACGGCAGGCCACACGACTGCTATGGGGATCATGAGCCAGTCTGCCCATCATCACAAGTTGAACTGTATCAACATCCTGGATGCCAATACACTTGAAAGCAAGGATGGCGGGTTTGACATCTCAGTGCAGGGTGCGGGATGACGTCACTACATGGCTTCTGCTGGGCTGAGATGTGCGGGTGCTTCCGAACGATTGTTGCAGAGGCCAGACAAGCGGAGGCGCGGTGAGTATTGTATTTATTTTTTTAAGTCAATCAATAAATTGTGGTGGCCATAATACTGTATAGAGGACTATGAGGAGTACACTATACTGTATTGAAGACTATGGGGAGTGCAGTATACTGTAGGAAGGACTATGGGGAGAGCAGTATACTGTATGGGGAGTGCAGTATACTGTATGGAGGACTATGGGGAGTGCAGTATACTGTATGGGGGACTATGGGGAGTGCAGTATACTGTGGAGGACTATGGGTTGCATTATACTACAAAGAGGACTATGGAGAGTGCAGTATACTGTATGGAGGATTATGGAGTGCATTATACTGTATGACTATGGGGTGCATTGTGCTGTATGGAGGACTAGGGGGGGCAGTATACTGTATGGAAGACTGGAGAGTGCAGTATTCTGTATAGAGGACTATGGAGTGCAGTATACTGTATGACTATGGGTATAGAATTATACTGTATGGATGACTATTGGAAGTGCAATATACTATATGGAAAACTATGGGGTGGATTATATTATATGGAGGACCTATGGGGAGACCAGTATACTGCATGGAGGATTATGGGGTGCAGTATACTATATATGGAGGATTGTGGGGAGTACATTATACTGTATGGAGGACTATGGAGTGCATTATACTATATGGATGACTAGGGTACAGCATATTACATGGAGGATTATAGGGTGCAGTATACAATATGAAGGACTATGAGGTGCATTATACTATGTGGAGGCCTATATGGGTGCCATTTTAATATTTGAAGGGCAATGTGGGGGCCAGTATACTGTACACAAGAAATTATACAGTGTAAAGATTTGTGTGGGGTCCGTTGTACTGTATGGACACCGTTACAGTGCTTGGAGGGCTCGTGGGGGCCATTATACAGTGTGGTGAGGGTTGAGGGCCATTATACTGTTTGTGCGCCCATTATACAGTACTACATGGAGGACTGTGTGGGGGTCACAGTTGAGGGATCATACTGTAATGGGGTCACCATACTTTGCCAGGGGAATTAAGATGGGGTACAGTAGGGTCATCAGACTGGCGGGTGAAGAGTGCTGTGGGGATATCATACAGTGTTTGGGGGGCACTTTTCTTTGCACCATACTTGGTGCAATGAAAGGGGAATCTAGGACTTCAGGAGAAGGAGAATTACTTTGTAAAGGCTGCAAAGTTGTTAGATATGGTCTTCTGTGACACCACCAAATATTATCTATTTTTTTTGTGGGGGGGAGGGGGTGCAATTAGAACTTCTGCTATAGTGCCTCATGATTTCTGTCTACACCCATGGGTTTATTGTTACAGATCCAAACCAGCGAGGAAGGCTTCAACATCCCAGGTAGTCTAGGTCAAAGATGGTCTCCATAACAATGTCCTGGGTCAACTGAGTTGTAAAGGAGTTAATTTCCATATAATTGGTAAACACTACTGTTTTTGTTTCTTGGGTACACTGATTGTAAAGATCACTGCTATAAAGGGAGAGAAATGTGCTGCTTCAATTAATTGGGTGTCCCAGGCTTGGTACAAAAGACTTCAATCACTCAATGCACATGTACACTCTGTAACAAGTCTAGTAGTGATGAGTGAGTATACTCGTTGCTCGGGTTTCCAGAGCACGCTCGGGTGATCTCCGAGTATTTGTAAGTGCTCGGAGATTTAGTTTTCCTTGCCTCAGCAGCATTATTTACAGCTGATAGCTTAAATACATGTGGGGATTCCCTAGCAACCAGGCAACACCCACATGTACTCAGGCTGGCTAGCAGCTGTAAATCATGCAGCTGTGTCAACAAAAACTAAATCTCCGAGCAGTTACAAATACTCAGAGACCACCCGGGCGTGCTCGGGAAAACCTGAGAAACGAGTACACTCGCTCATCACTAAAGTCTAGAGTAATCTCCGTAGTAGCCGGCAGTCATGTGATTGCATGCACATGATTTGTATACTTGTAGTCACTTGCCATATTGACACATTTGGCTTCTTTCAATAGCAGTGAATTGAGAGAAGCCAGATAAGACTAGCTAGCACAGGCAGTATACAAATTGCATGCATGGGATCACGTGACCACTTGCAATCATGGGGATTATTGGGAATTCCTGACCACATATACACCACACACTGTCACAACTTGGCAGTCTGCAATCTCGGATAGTCGTGCAATGATCTCATCTCAATCCTCGGACTGGCCGTTTGCTTTCCTGACTTGAGCGTGAAAGCATGTATCTCTATGGAACTGGCACACTCAGGGCAGGAAAGCTGACGGCCAGTCCGAGGATTGCAATCATCGCACCATTAGTACGGCCATCTGACTGCGCCAATATTGTAACTGTAGGCTTTTGGGCCAAGCTCAGACAACCCTTTTAAACAACTACACCATTTTCTATATGTGACTGAGCAGTAGGCCACTTGAGTGTTCTGCTTAACCACATAAAGTAATGTAGTAATAATGCTGGAATACTTTAACATATCCCAGTGACTCTGAAATGTTATATATATATATATATATATATATATATATATATATATATATATATATATAGTACTTTGTTAGTGATACATTTTGATAGATATTGTTTGCGTTTATGAAAGTACTGAAAATTTTCGGGAAAAAAATTGTAAATTTCTGCTTTTCCTATGCTAATGAGCGCTTTGTTCCAAATTATTATGCAAATTGGATTTAAGTGTCATATAGGTTTAAAGGGAATCTGTCACCCCAAAATTCAAGTATGAGCTGCGGCCTCTGGAATCAGGGGCTTATCTACAGCATTCTGTAATGCTGTAGATAAGCCCCTGATGTACCCTGAAAGATAAGAAAAACAGGTTAGATTATACTCACCCAGGGGCAGTCTCGTTTCGGTTCGGGTCCGATGGGTGTCGCGGTCCGGGTCTGGCACTTCCCATCTTCATGCGATGACGTCCTCTTCTTTTCTTCCTGCTGCGGCTCCTGCACAGCCTACTTTATCTGCCCTGTTGAGGGCAGAGCAAAGTACTGCAGTGCGCAGGCGCCAGGAAAGGTCGGAGGGGCCCGGCGCCTGCGCACTGCAGTACTTTGCTCTGCCCTCAACAGGGCAGATAAAGTACACCTGCGCGGCAGGAAGAAAAGAAGAGGACGTCATCGTATGAAGATGGGAGGCGCTGAACCCAGATCGCGACACCCATCGGACCTGAATCGGGACCGCCCCGGGGTGAGTATAATCTAACTCGTTTTCTTATCTTTCAAGTTACATCGGGGGCTTATCTACAGCATTACAGAATGCTATATATAAGCCCCTGATGCTGGTGGCCGCAGCTCATACTCGAATTTTGGGGTGACAGATTCCCTTTAATTGTTTTGTTTTTCAAATAAACTCATGAATAGTATTGTCTCAGGGCTCCATGGATCACTGAAATTAATCTTAAACACATGTGATAATTCATTTTTCAGTTGATTATAATTAAAGGAAAACTACTTAAAAATGATGTTCCACATTATTAAGCAGGCCACAGGTTTCAAGCAATATGGGAAATGAAAATGATCTCTCTGCTGCTGAAAAGCGTTAAATAGTGCAATGCCTTGGACAAGGTATGAAAACATTAGATATTTCACAAAAACTTAAGAGTGATCATCATACTGTGAAGAGATTTGTGACTGAAACAGAGCACAGACAGAGTTCATGCAGATAAAGGCATAATGAGGAAGGTTTCTGCCAGACAAATTCATTGGATTAAGAGAGCTGCTGCCAAAATACCATTACAAAGCAGCAAACAGCTATTTGATGCTGCTGGTGCCTCTGGAGTACCTCAAGTCAAGGTGTAGGATCCTTCAAAGGCTTGCTGTGGTGCATAAACCTACTATTCGTCCACCCCTAAACAGTGTTCACAAGCAGAAACGGTTGCAGTGGGCCCAGACATACATGAAGATTAATTTTCAAACAGTCTTGTCAGTAAGATGAGTGTCGAGCAACCCTGGATGGTCCAGATGGATGGAGTATTGGATGGTCGGTGAATGGCCACCATGTCCCAACAAGTCTGCAACATCAGCAAGGAGGTGGAGGAGTCATGTTTTGGGCCGGAATCATGGGGAAACAGCTGGTAGGGCCCTTTAAGGTTCCTGAAGGTGTGAAAATGACCTCTGCAAAGTAAATAGAGTTTCTGACTGACAACTTTCTTCCATGGTATAAAAAGCAGAAACGTGCCTTCAGCAGCAAAATCATCTTCATGCATGACAATGCACCATCTCATGCTGCAAAGAATACCTCTGAGTCGCTGGCTGCTATGGGCATAAAAGGAGATAAACTCATGGTGTGGCCACCATCTTCCACTGACCTCAACCCTATAGAGAACCTTTGGAGTATCATCAAGCAAAGGATCTATGAGGGTCGGAGGCAGTTCACATCAAAGCAGCAGCTCTGGGAGGCTATTCTGACTTCATGCAAAGAAATACAAGCAGAAATTCTCCAAAAACTCAAGTTCAATGGATGCAAGAATTGTGAAGGTGATAACAAAGAAGGGCTCCTATGTTAACATGTAACTTGGCCGGTTAGGATGTTTTGGAGTTAAATAGCTTTTTGTTGAGTGAATGTGACCTCCTAATGCTGCAAAATCTACAAATGAGCATTTTCAGTTCTTTAAAACATATCAAATATATAGAAATTCTACTGTGCCTAATAATTTGGAACAGTGCATTTTAAGTTTTTATTCATTTTGGAGATTATACTGTTATCATTGGGAGGTTTCTTCGATAAAATTCGATGTATTCTCTAATGCAGGGGTGGGGAATCTTTTTTCTGCCAAGGCCCATTTGGATATTTATACCATCCTTCGGGGGCCGTACAAACTCTGCCCGCAAAGGGCATTCTGACTCTGGCACTGGTTTCAGGACATAATCTTTCATTGCATGCCCTTCAATGTTCAGTAGTGAACACTGTGTGTGTGCTAACAGAGCAAGAAAAAATTAATGAGCTGGTTGTAATCAAAATACACCCACATGTCCAAGAATGCGGTCCCTGAGAATCTGCTCGGGGGCCTGATAAAAGGTCATCGAGGGCCGTAAATGGCCCTGGGGCCTGAGGTTCCCCACCCCTTCTCTAACGGATTTAACTTCTCTAACTTTATTAGACTGACTGTCATTTGCACCGACCATTTAGGAAAATCCGAGAAAAATATCATTTGCATAATAATTTGGGACATGGTGTATTCAAATGTCACTTGGATCGTTTTAGTGTGTTCCATTCTCACACATGAGAGAATCGCAGCAACTTAATTCCTCCATCTTCTCCATTGTCTCTGTACACATTCACAGGACTGCACTCGGATGACATCTGAGTACAGTCCGATGTTTCACATGCACCCATAGACTTGTATTTGTGCATGTGATCCAGCTATCGGATGCACTCGCAGCATGCTGCCTTTGTTTTCTCACGCAATCAGCATGAGAAAACAATCGCAGATTACACTGCCACATTGAATAACACTGGGTCAAGTGCTATGTAATAAAACATCAGACAGCACTCAGCTGTGCTATATGCCAGTGTGAGCGAGCCCTGATAGTCATAATAGGTGCACGTTATATATCCGTTAAAAACACAGATAGAACTCGTACGTGAAAAACTTACATCTAAGGGAAAGGATTAACTTTAGATTTCCATGGTGGAATTATATAGTTTTTCATCAGTGTTTGGCGCCTCCTGAGGAAGTGACCATGCGAAACGTACGTTGGGGCAGGAGGAGAACCCTCATCATACTTTGTCCTCCTGTGTAAGTCCTACAATTATAATCGTTCTGTATCATTCTTGCACGCTATGCAGCAGCACTTTATATTTAAAAGCACTTTTTTGTATTCTGACTAAATGGGCACACAATAGGATTTCATTAGGGCAAATTATGCAACGAGGTCTCCTTACACTGTTTACATGGTACTGCAGCCTCTGATCTGGTATTTGTATTTTCTATATGATTTTCTGTTTTAATATTTACTAAATAAAGATTAACATTAATTTTATATGGTACTTATAGTCTTTTTTCTATCATGAGTTTTCCAATATGAAGTTCTAGAGTTCCGTACATTTCTTCTGTTTTGGGTGTTTATTGTTATCAGCTGTGACAATGACTAATGAATGAACACCAGATAGTGGGCTCACACTGGAGGCTCAATACAGTGGAGTGGATCTAGTACTATCCTCTGCTCTTCCTAGTACTAGCCATAGACAAGCCACGGAGAGATTAACCCTCACTTGGCCTCTTCCTGATATGAGCATCATGTAAATCACTGATTTTAAAGATAACAAAAAATCTAATGTGAAAGATGATGTCAAATATACTGCAGAGAGTCTTTGATAGATTTTATTGGAAATTTATTTTACATTTAATATTGTATATTTTCTCAGGTTCTTTTTCCAGATATAGACGAAAGGTCCTCATCTTCAAAAAGAAGAATCAACTGAGGTCTGAAGGAAAGAAAATGTATGGGACTTAGGGTGGATATAAAAAGTCTGCACACCCTTATTAAAATGCCAGGTTTTTGTCCTGTAAAAAAACATACTAAAAATCATTTCAGAACGTTTTCCACCTTTTATGTCACTCAATCCGTACAAATCTATTGAGATACTGAGATCATTTTGAGGGTTGTGCCCAGGAGTCTGCATGCCTGACCGCCGTTCCCAGACAATGGTGAATCCTCGCAGCGCACAGTGCGTGACCTGGGAGGATTCACAAGTCTGCAGTCACACATCCCCAGGTCCAGCGCTGGGGACACATCTTTAGGTGTTTACTATACTTGCTATTGGGATCTGTTCATTATTGTGACATATAGGGCAGACTCTAGCTCTATTAATGGCTTGTCTGGTTATCACTAGTTATAGCTTTTTGGCTTTTTAAATGTTCTTCGTATATGCCTTGGCTTATATTATTATTATTATTATTATTATTTATTGTTATAGCGCCATTTATTCCATGGCGCTTTACATGTGAGGAGGGGTATACATAATAAAAACAAGTACAATATTCTTAAACAATACAAGTCATAACTGGTACAGGAGGAGAGAGGACCCTGCCCGCGAAGGCTCACAATCTACAAGATATGCAAATAAACATTGAGTTTCTATTGATGATTCATCTTATTGCATACTTTTCCCTTATTATCGTTAGTTTTCCATACAGTATAACCGCCATTAATTACACCCCTCCACACATTATTATGGCCTCTACACAACCGTCCACACAATATGATGACTGCAACACAATCCTTTACATTGTCCAATGGTTTGCATCAGTATAATGGCCCCAATAGTCCTCCAAACAGTATAATGGCCCCCACATAGCCCTGCAAACTTTATAGTGGCCCCCGCATAACCCAGTAAATGTGGTATAAGGACCTCAACACAGCTCTCCAAACAGTATTATGACATCTATTGATTAAAATAAATAAATAAAAGTACTCATCTCTCCTCATTCCCCACTGCTCTGGTCTCTGCAGCGCGTGTTCTGAAGCTCTGATCTTAGATGTCAGAGCTCAAGCGCACAGGGAGAATGATGGAGGATGGAGCTGATGGCTCTCTCTTCCATAATTACTTTTCAACTGTATCAACATCCAGAATGCCGATAAAGTTAAATGTCCAATGCTGGACCATGGGGGACCAACTCACAGGCCCCATAGCAACCACATGGTCTGCTGCTATTAGTGGTACGCCAGGGCTATAGGACTGTTTCTCAGCAACTATAACTAGGTCTTTAGTCAAAGAAGACGGAATTCGGAACAGTTCCAAAGATCAGTTGATTTTGCAAGTCTTGTGCTAAAAAGATGAATAGAAATATGAATTTCATCTTTCAGCATGATAATGTCCATAAACATACCTCCAAATTAACAAAAAAAATGGCTTCTCTAGAACAAGATCAGAGTTGTGGAATGGCCCTGCCAGAACCCAGATCTGAATCCAATTGAAAATGTGTGGGATGACCTGAAGAGGGCGCTGTACTCAGGAGATGCCCTCACAATCTCACAGATTTGGAGCACTACTGCAAAGAATTGTGGAGAAAGATCGCCAATTCTAGATGTGCCATGCTGATAGACAAGTACCCAAAAAGACTTAACACGACAATAAATTGAAAGTGTACTTCAATGACGTGTTAGTTTAAGGGTTTGTATGTATATTTCTTCAACCACATTATTTTAACCCCTTCACCCCCGGAGCTTTTTCCGTTTTTTTGTTTTCGTTTTTCGCTCCCCTCCTTCCCAGAGCCATAACTTTTTATTTTTCCGTCAATATGGCCCTGTGAGGGCTTATTTATTGCGGGACGAGATGTACTTTTGAACAATACCATTGGTTTTACCATGCCGTTTAACAGAAAACGGGAAAAAAATTCCAAGTGCGATGAAATTGCAAAAAAAGTGCAATCCCACACTTGTTTTTTGTTTGGCTTTTTTTGCTAGGTTCACTAAATGCTAAAACTGGTAAAAAAAAAATTCCAAACTTTGCTAAAAAAAAAAAAAAAAAAATTGCTTGATTTTCCGATACCCGTAGCGTCTCCAATTTTCATGATCTGGGGTCGGGTGAGGGCTTATTTTTTGCGTGCCGAGCTGGCGTTTTTAATGATACCATTTTGGTGCAGATACGTTCCTTTGATCTCCCGTTATTGCATTTTAATGCAATGTTTCGGCGACCAAAAAAACGTAATTTTGGCGTTTTGATTTTTTTTCTCGCTACGCCATTTAGCAATCAGGTTAATCCTTTGTTTTTATTGATATATTGGGCGATTTTGAACGCGGCAATACCAAATATGTGTAGGTTTGATTTTTTCTAATTGTTTTATTTTGATTGGGGCGAAAGGGGGGTTATTTGAACTTTTATATATTTTTTATTTTTTAAATATTTTTAAACCCTTTTTTTAAAAAAATTTTTCACATGATTCAATAGCCTCCGTAGGAGGCTAGAAGCATGCACTACACGATCGCCTCTGCTACATAGAGGTGAAGCACAGATCACCTCTATGTAGCAGAAATGCAGGTGTACTTTGAACGCCGACCACAGGGTGGCGCTCAAAGAAATCGGCCTTAAACAACCATAGAGGTCTCAAGGAGACCTCTGGTTGTTATGGCAATGCACCGCTGACCCCCGATCATGTGACGGAGGTCAGCGGAGCGAGCACTTCCGGCCGCGTGGCCTGGAGCGCTAGTTAAATGCCGCTGTCAGCGCTTGACAGCGGCATTTAAGTAGTTAATGAGCGCGGGCAGATCGCGATTCCGCTCGCGCTCATTACGTGCACAAGTCAGCTGTACAAAACAGCTGACGTCGCAGCTTTGAGGTGGGCTCACCGCCGGAGCCCACCTCAAAGCGGGGGTTCTGCCAGCTGACGTACTATTCCGTCAGCTGGCAGAAAGGGTTTAATGTTCATTTTTTTCTTTTTCCACCCGAAAAGATTTCAGTTTCTTTTGCAGCGGATTTGTACAGATTACAGGTGACCTTAAAAGTTCTAAAATGATTCTTCCTTCTATGATTTTTATATTACATGATAAAAACCTGGCATTTTAACAGGGGTGTGTAGACTTTTTATATCCACTGTAAGTCCTATTTTACTTTATCTTATCTACATAATTTTAGTTCTATAAAACTAAGAGAAGAGACTGCAATCTGCTCATGGTCGTTTATTTCATGCCGGTGCCCTGCTGCTGATTTGATGACAGATTATGAAGTTCTGAATTTCTTGTATCCAACTTCCCCAGTGGACTCGCTCAGGAGGGAAGTGGTCATCGGTGACAGCAGTAACAGGTTATTCTTGTGTTACATCCGTCTTCTGGAAGAATAACGGTGTCTACGTTTATGACCTAGAAGAAGCCAAAGTATAAATATAAGGTTGCCCATTGCCAAGAATTACATGTACAGCATTATAATGGAGGTTATACTGTTTAGTGTGGGCTCAATAACATTTACCCATTTTATGGGGTCTGCGAGTCCTTCTCCTTCTGGGATAGGATCTTCTGCTTTTCTTGTGAGAAGCCATGATGTCTTGATGGTACCAGGCGGGTTGCTAATGACTTGTGGGCTGCCAGTAGAATGTCCAACACTCTGAGGCCATTATGACACGTAGGACGCTCTCTCATTGCCTAGTAGCTGTGAGGTCACCTGTATGATGTAAGGGAATGTTGGCAGGTAGGGTTGGCCGCTCTGTTTGTGAATATGGTGGGGGGCATGGTTCATTAACAGAATTGCTCAAGTAAAAATATATTATATATATATATATATATATATATATATATATATATATATATATATATATATATATATATATATATATATACACACACATACAGTACTGACCAAAAGTTTGGACACACCTTCTCATATAAAGGTTTTTCTGTATTTTCATGACTATGAAAATTGTACATTGACACTGAAGGCATCAAAACTATGAATTAACACATGTGGAATTATATACTTAGCAAAAAAGTGTGAAACAACTGAAATTATGTCTTATATTCTAGGTTCTTCAAAATAGCCACCTTTTGCTTTGATGACTGCTTTGCACACTCTTGGCATTCTCCTGATGAGCTCCAAGAGGTAGTCACCGGAAATGGTCTTCCAACAATTTTGAAGAAGTTCCCAGAGATACTTAGCACTTGTGACCCTTTTGCCTTCACTCTGCGGTCCAGCTCACCCCAAACCATCTCAATTGGGTTCAGGTCTAGTGACTGTGGAGGCCAGGTCATCTGGCGTAGCACCCCATCACTCTCCTTCTTTGTCAAATAGTCCTTACACAGCCTGGAGGTGTGTTTGGGGTCATTGTCCTGTTGAAAAATAAATGATGGTCCAACTAAACGCAAACCGTTTAGCATGCCGCTGCAAGATGCTGTGGCAGCCATGCTGGTTCAGTATGCCTTCAATTTTGAATAAATCCCCAACAGTGTCACCAGCTAAGCACCCCCACATCACCACACCTCCTCCATACTTCATGGTTTATCTTTGATAAAGATCGCTATTGGGATCAAAACGCGTCACTTGCTGTCCCTGTGTGCACACATGGTGCGGTCTTGGAGCATGTCTATTGTCATGTTTTAATCATTGGAATAAAATTTTGAAAATTTTTACCCAAGGAGCTGGAACAAAGAACTTTTTTTTTTCTCGTTCACTTTTAGCTTAGGCTACGCTCACATTTGCGTTGTGCGGCGCAGCGTCGGCGACACAACGCATGCAAAACACATGCACAACGCAGCGTTTTGTGATGCATGCGTCCATTTTGGGCATGATTTTTGGAGCAAAAAAACTGCATCATGCATCGTCCTCTGCGCCCTGACGCCTGCGCCAAAAATGACGCAAGCGTCACAAAACGCTAGAAAACGCATGTCCATACGCCCCCATGTTAAAATATAGGGGCGCATGATGCATGCGTCGCTATGAGTCGCCGAACCTGTGCCTGACGCAACGCAAATGTGAACATAGCCTTACTTGTATCTCTATACACTGCATCGTCAGGGTTCTTCCTTAGTTCTCCAGGGTCACCTTCAGCCATTTGTGTATTAACAGAGACACAGTCCAGTAGTAACTCATAACGCAGCACTTTACTTCCATAACGGCGCAGTACATCCGGGCTCAACACAGCATTTTCAGCAGATTTCACATTACACGTCATTACAGCTTTCCCCTCACTTTTCTCCCTGTCACACAACTCGAGATCAGGTCATATCGAATTGTACATTTTCTCAGCGTCCTCCCTGTTCAGACTCACTTCCACTGGGTGTTCTTTCAACCGTTTCGCACCAGATCTGAGGGCGTCTACCTAGGCTAGAATCTACCACATGGTGAGCGACCCGCCTGTCTGTCCTGCCATGTCCACATTTATAGCTTCCATCCTTGAAGCTCAATCTTATGTAACTTCAGTAGCTGCGTCTGTGCTGTTTCCCACACACTAGATGACTGGGCACTTCCTCGAGATTAAAGTTATGGGGTCTTACTGTTGCCCAGACCTAAAGCCCACGAGAGCTCTATGGGGGCCCTTGCACTACTGACTCTAAACAGGAAGCTCCCTTCCTTTTACTATGGTAACCCATCCTACAGTTAACTATCTACAGTGTGGAAACCTTATCCTTATTAAACATACTAGGATGCCCCTCATCTTGTGGTCAAATTGGGCATTATAGCACTCTCTTACACCAATATTAGTATAATACATTACATTACAATATACATATATATAGCAACATAGAAAACTGGTAAACTTTACATCCCCTTACAATGACAACCCAAAACATCCAAATGACCTTGATCAAAAGTTCACTTACTCCATTTCTTAATACGGTGTATTTACATCAGCGTGAACATCGCCGGCGTATGATGTCATTGTCATTCGCTGGCATGTCCGTTCTTGAAATACCTGGGTTGGAGCGCAGCCAGGTAAGGAGAAAGTGTACTTTTTATTATTATTATTTTATTGAAAGCGGCAAGCCGCAAGATGTTTGGGCGGCAGGATGGAGACACATGAAATGTGTCTCCTTCCTGACGCATCTGTCTTCTTCCTGCCTCATGATCCTGCACCACGTGACATGGTGCAGGATGGAGACACAAGGTGCGGGATGGAGACATGGGGCAGGATAGAGACAGATAGTGCAAGATCATAGGCAGGATGGAGATTGATGGGGCAGGAAGGAGACAAATGGTGCAGGATCATGAGGCAGAATTAAGACAGGGAGGTATGGAGACAGATCGGACAGGATGGAGATAGATGGGGCACAATGGAGACACGGTGCAGGATCATGGGAAGGATGGAGACAGATGGGACAGGATCATGGGGCAGGATAGAGACAGATGGTGCAGGATCATGGGGCAGGATGGAGACACATGGTGCAGGATAATGGGGCAGGATGGAGACACATGGTGTAGGATCATGAGGCAGGATGGATACGATGGAGACAGATGAGGCAGGATCATGATACAGATGGGGTAGGATCATGGGATAGATGGTGCATGGTCATGTGCTGGCTAGAGGTATCCTGACTGCCATTAATCACCTGGATGAGATCTTCAGACCCAATGTGAGACCAGATGCACACCTGAATCCAATTGAGCACATCTGGAACATCATGTCTCATTCCATCCACCAATTCCACATTGCACCACATACTGTCCAGGAGTTGAATGATGCTTTAATCCAGGTCTGCGAGGAGATCCCTCAGGAGAACATCCACCGCCTCTTCATGAGCATGCCCAAGCATTGTAGGGAGGTTACACAGGCACGTGGAGGCCACATGCACTACTGAGCATCATTTTCTTGTCTTCAGGTATTTGTACTGAAGATGGATCAGCAAGTAATTTGATTTTCCAATTTGTTTTGAGCATCATTTCAAATCCAAATCTCCATGAGTTGTTAATTTTTATATACATTGATCAACTCATGTTATATTGTTCTCAGTGCATTCCACTTTGTAATGAATAAAGATTTGCAACTGGAATATTTCATTCAGTGATATCTAGGATGTGGTATTTTAGTCTTCTCTTTATTTTTTGAATAGTGTATTAGCCTGTTAGTTTGATAAAGTAGAGTATCCATTGTACTAAAATGTAAGATCCTACAATTGGAAGAAGAGGATAGTGCTACAAAAATGATGTACACATACCAATCACTTCCCCTCACGAAGCCATGCCTGACACGGCGATACGCGTGGGGCCATTTTCTTGTTCCAACCATGCTCTCTCCTTATGTGTGTCTCTTGTATTCCTTCGGGATCGCGTTACTGTGAATGCCAGCAGGTAATTTCACTGGTTGCTTAGGCTATTTATCCCAATGGCTGCTCCTTGTGCTACTAACCACATTGCAATTTACTCTGCGATTTTTTTTCAGCTGGGACACTTTATTTCTGATATTAATAGATATATTTATACATACAATCTTTGTCTGCTCTACCCCCTTTTCTTTTTTTGGCATTCTTGCATAACACGTCCACCATTCAATATACCATATTTAGGGAGTTGCCGTGGTCTACTATTTTGTGTATAGAGATTGTGACATTATGATTACTAACACCAGTGAAGAACTTTAATACTAACGCATTGGATATGTATTTTCGTGTTGTCTGCACACTGGTGGTACATGTGGTTACACATGGTTTAGAATTTTTTGCAATTAGGGGACAACATATTAGATTATAAAGTTTCATCACTGACTTCTGGGTTATGTACAGACCTGGTTGCTATGTTATTGCGTATTGTATGCATATTACATTGTCATGATGAACAAATTTGGTTGGACTTTCATATGGTTTTTAATTGTTTTTATATGTATGTCTTTTGCTGGTTAAAATAAACATTTTGTATGATTTTTGTATATCTATTGGTATGTTTGTGCACATCATTTCTGTAGTACTATCCTCTTCTAATTGTAATTTAGTTTTTACTACGGGATGTAGCACCCATATACTGTTTATATTTATTGTAGTGCACCTTGTTTCTCTTTCCTTGTAAAATATAAGATCCTAGAAGCAGGTTGCATATATTTTTCTTTAGATATATAGAATTATGGAAGAGGACAAACATGATCCAGGGAGATAGGTAATTGCCAGAGCTTGGGTCAGGAAGGATTTTTACTCCAACCCTAAAGGAACAACAAACCCTCTGGATCTTTGGGTCCATTGACTCTCACCAGATCCCCAAAGTTTGCAGCAAGTTCTGCGGTCTCCATTGGGCCTGACCTGAGAGTCAGGACACGCAGGGCTGCCACTAAGAATTTCGTGCCCACTTATTGGCAAAATTTTGGGGGCCCCCTTGAGACTTTGCCCAGGCTCCACCCCAGGCTTGTCACCTCCACCCCTCAAACTATCCACAGTCTCACCACCCTCTCTTGGAAAAACTCCATTTCTACACCAAGTCCTTACCAATCATACATTAACAGTTCCCATCACCAGATCACAGACATAGCCAGCAGCTTTTGTTTTGGCCAAAACATGTTTTAAGCCGCCAGCATGACAAGGTCGACTCTTTTGGCCGAGCTCTACTCAACTTTATCCTATTAATCATTTGTTAAAATATCCAACACAATTTAGGTACATTTTTATTTAGGTTTCAATGTTTAGAATGACCAATAATACCACATACAAGGGACAAATACCACCGCACCATAGCCAGACACCATATTACCACAACATAATGACCTATAATACCACATACAAGGAGCAAATACTGCCACACCATGACCAGATCACATATTACCACCACATAATGACCGAATAATAGCACATTCAAGGAACAAATACCGTCGCACCATGACCAGATTACATATTACCACCACAGTGACCAAATAATTCTACATACAAGGAATAAATACCGCCACACCATGACCAGACAACATATAACCACCACAGTGAGCGAATAATACTACATGCAAGGAATAAATACCACCAAACAATGACCAGACAACATATTACCACTACATAGTAACCTATAATACCACATAAAAGGAACAGATACAGCCACACTGTACCAAACAGAACCAGAGGCACAGGTGGTGAAGTTCACATTAATTTTTTACTGAAAAATCTGTGGAACCCCGGGACCACGGTCTGGTGGAGTCCAAAGGGGACGTTACTATGTGAGCCGCAGGCACCCTTGGTAAGTCCCCTCAAACAGGGTCAGAATGGAATGCCTGGGGGACACAGTTGCTATCTTCATTTAGACCCTGGACATGTGGCAGCTGTCCCAGCGGGACAAATGGATAAGCAGGGTTAGCAGATGTCGTGGAGGTGACTGGTGGGTTCCTGGTATACTGCTAGAAGCTGATAGCGGTGGTACAGTTATTATCCAGAGGCACGGATGTCTGAATGGTGGGACATGACGGAACTGGTGTAGACAGAACGGACGTAGTCCAGGATTGCTGGGTAGCAGGCAGATGACAGTCTACGGAGACAGTGTAAGCGAAGCACTGGAAAAACACTACAGCAGCTAAGGCACTAGCAGAAACCGGAAGAGAGCAACAGAGGATACTTGTTGCTCTGGCACCCTCCCTATGGCGGAGGGGCTAGAAATAGTAATCAGTAACACGCCATTTGTCAGAAGTACTTTTTGAAAAATGTGCGCTGTCTTTTTAAGAGACCGGGAGCGCGCGCGCGACCTAAGCACTCTACCCGAGGACCTGCTGGCCACGCGCCATGAAGCGGGGGAAAAGAGGAAGCAGGAGCTGCAGCAGGACGGCGTGGGGCTGGCACAGAGGGAGTCCCGTCGGGGACCCCGCAAAGGTACGGGACCGGGTGTAACACACACCATGGCCTGACCATATATTACTACCACATAGCGACCAACTACTACAATACCTAATAATAACTATTAATAATAACTAATACAATAATAGACAGAACGGACGTAGTCCAGGATTGGTGGGTAGCAGGCAGATGACAGTCTGCGGAGACAAACAATGAAAGCGAAGCACTGGCAAAACACTTCAGCAGCTAAGGCACACACTAACAGAAACCAGAAGCTAGCAACAGAGGATACTTGTTGCTCTGGCTCTAGCGACCAACTACTACAATACCGATCATAAATAAAAAAAACACAATACTAATATTACCTTAAGTGCCATTATACACAGGCGATTTGTACTTAGTATGCAGTGTCAGTGTACAGGTAATACAATGATCAGTGACATTATACACAGGAGCTCTGTATACAGTGTCTGTGTACAGGTAATACAGTGATCAGTGACATTATACACAGGTGCTCTTTATATAGTGTCAGTATAAAGGTAATTCAGTGATCACTGATGGCATTGTACATAGGACCTCCTTAAAAAGTATACAGTGTTGTTATGGTTCTCAATGGCAAGAGAACATAGCCCAGCAAACATAAGAACTAGCTCTTGGAAGGATGGAAACTAAACTGACCATGAACTAAACCTGCCGCACAACTAACAGTAGCCGGGTAGCGTAGCCTGCGTTTTATCCCTAGACGCCCAGCGCCGGCCGGAGGACTAACTAATCCTGGCAGAGGAAAATATAGTCCTGGCTCACCTCTAGAGAAATTTCCCCGAAAGGCAGACAGAGGCCCCCACAAATATTGGCGGTGATTTTAGATGAAATGACAAACGTAGTATGAAAATAGGTTTAGCAAAATTGAGGTCCGCTTACTAGATAGCAGGAAGACAGAAAGGGCACTTTCATGGTCAGCTGAAAACCCTATCAAAACACCATCCTGAAATTACTTTAAGACTCTAGTATTAACTCATAACATCAGAGTGGCAATTTCAGATCACAAGAGCTTTCCAGACACAGAAACGAAACTACAGCTGTGAACTGGAACAAAATGCAAAAACAAACAAGGACTAAAGTCCAACATAGCTGGGAGTTGTCTAGCAGCAGGAACATGCACAGAAAGGCTTCTGATTACAATGTTGACCGGCATGGAAGTGACAGAGGAGCAAGGCTAAATAGCGACTCCCACATCCTGATGAAAACAGGTGAACAGAGAGGATGATGCACACCAGTTCAATTCCACCAGTGGCCACAGGGGGAGCCCAAAATCCAATTTCACAACAGTACCCCCCCCTCAAGGAGGGGGCACCGAACCCTCACCAGAACCACCAGGGCGATCAGGATGAGCCCTATGAAAGGCACGGACCAAATCGGAGGCATGAACATCAGAGGCAGTCACCCAAGAATTATCCTCCTGACCGTATCCCTTCCATTTGACCAGATACTGGAGTTTCCGTCTGGAAACACGGGAGTCCAAGATTTTTTCCACAACGTACTCCAACTCGCCCTCAACCAACACCGGAGCAGGAGGCTCAACGGAAGGCACAACCGGTACCTCATACCTGCGCAATAATGACCGATGAAAAACATTATGAATAGAAAAAGATGCAGGGAGGTCCAAACGGAAGGACACAGGGTTAAGAATCTCCAATATCTTGTACGGGCCGATGAACCGAGGCTTAAACTTGGGAGAAGAAACCCTCATAGGGACAAAACGAGAAGACAACCACACCAAGTCCCCAACACAAAGCCGAGGACCAACCCGACGCCGGCGGTTGGCAAAAAGCTGGGTCTTCTCCTGGGACAACTTCAAATTGTCCACTACCTGCCCCCAAATCTGATGCAACCTCTCCACCACAGCATCCACTCCAGGACAATCCGAAGATTCCACCTGACCAGAAGAAAATCGAGGATGAAACCCCGAATTACAGAAAAAGGGAGACACCAAGGTGGCAGAGCTGGCCCGATTATTGAGGGCAAACTCCGCTAAAGGCAAAAAAGCAACCCAATCATCCTGATCTGCAGACACAAAACACCTCAAATATGTCTCCAAGGTCTGATTCGTCCGCTCGGTCTGGCCATTAGTCTGAGGATGGAAAGCAGACGAGAAAGACAAATCTATGCCCATCCTAGCACAGAATGCTCGCCAAAATCTAGACACGAATTGGGTACCTCTGTCAGAAACGATATTCTCCGGAATACCATGCAAACGGACCACATTTTGAAAAAACAGAGGAACCAACTCGGAAGAAGAAGGCAACTTAGGCAGGGGAACCAAATGGACCATCTTAGAGAAACGATCACACACCACCCAGATGACAGACATCTTCTGAGAAACAGGAAGATCCGAAATAAAATCCATCGAGATGTGCGTCCAGGGCCTCTTCGGGATAGGCAAGGGCAACAACAATCCACTAGCCCGAGAACAACAAGGCTTGGCCCGAGCGCAAACGTCACAAGACTGCACGAAGCCTCGCACATCTCGAGACAGGGAAGGCCACCAGAAGGACCTTGCCACCAAATCCCTGGTACCAAAGATTCCAGGATGACCTGCCAACGCAGAAGAATGAACCTCAGAAATGACTTTACTGGTCCAATCATCAGGAACAAACAGTCTACCAGGTGGGCAACGATCAGGTCTATCCGCCTGAAACTCCTGCAAGGCCCGCCGCAGGTCTGGAGAAACGGCAGACAATATCACTCCATCCTTAAGGATACCTGTAGGTTCAGAATTACCAGGGGAGTCAGGCTCAAAACTCCTAGAAAGGGCATCCGCCTTAACATTCTTAGAACCCGGCAGGTAGGACACCACAAAATTAAACCGAGAGAAAAACAACGACCAGCGCGCCTGTCTAGGATTCAGGCGTCTGGCGGACTCAAGATAAATTAGATTTTTGTGGTCAGTCAATACCACCACCTGATGTCTAGCCCCCTCAAGCCAATGACGCCACTCCTCAAAAGCCCACTTCATGGCCAAAAGCTCCCGATTCCCAACATCATAATTCCGCTCGGCGGGCGAAAATTTACGCGAGAAAAAAGCACAAGGTCTCATCACGGAGCAATCGGAACTTCTCTGCGACAAAACCGCCCCAGCTCCGATTTCAGAAGCGTCGACCTCAACCTGAAAAGGAAGAGCAACATCAGGCTGACGCAACACAGGGGCGGAAGAAAAGCGGCGCTTAAGCTCCCGAAAGGCCTCCACAGCAGCAGGGGACCAATCAGCAACATCAGCACCCTTCTTAGTCAAATCAGTCAATGGCTTAACAACATCAGAAAAACCAGCAATAAATCGACGATAAAAGTTAGCAAAGCCCAAAAATTTCTGAAGACTCTTAAGAGAAGAGGGTTGCGTCCAATCACAAATAGCCTGAACCTTGACAGGATCCATCTCGATGGAAGAGGGGGAAAAAATATATCCCAAAAAGGAAATCTTTTGAACCCCAAAAACGCACTTAGAACCCTTCACACACAAGGAATTAGACAGCAAAACCTGAAAAACCCTCCTGACCTGCTGGACATGAGAGTCCCAGTCATCCGAAAAAATCAAAATATCATCCAGATACACAATCATAAATTTATCCAAATAATCACGAAAATGTCATGCATAAAGGACTGAAAGACTGAAGGGGCATTTGAAAGACCAAAAGGCATCACCAAATACTCAAAGTGGCCCTCGGGCGTATTAAATGCGGTTTTCCACTCATCCCCCTGCTTAATTCGCACCAAATTATACGCCCCACGGAGATCTATCTTAGAGAACCACTTGGCCCCCTTTATGCGAGCAAACAAATCAGTCAGCAGTGGCAACGGATATTGATATTTAACCGTGATTTTATTCAAAAGCCGATAATCAATGCACGGCCTCAAAGAGCCATCTTTCTTAGCCACAAAGAAAAAAACGGCTCCTAAGGGAGATGACGAAGGACGAATATGTCCCTTTTCCAAGGACTCCTTTATATATTCTCGCATAGCAGCATGCTCAGGCACAGACAGATTAAATAAACGACCCTTAGGGTATTTACTACCCGGAATCAAATCTATGGCACAATCGCACTCCCGGTGCGGAGGTAATGAACCAAGCTTAGGTTCTTCAAAAACGTCACGATATTCAGTCAAGAATTCAGGAATCTCAGAGGGAATAGATGATGAAATGGAAACCACAGGTACGTCCCCATGCGTCCCCTTACATCCCCAGCTTAACACAGACATAGCTTTCCAGTCAAGGACTGGGTTATGAGATTGCAGCCATGGCAATCCAAGCACCAACACATCATGTAGGTTATACAGCACAAGAAAGCGAATAATCTCCTGGTGATCCGGATTAATCCGCATAGTTACTTGTGTCCAGTATTGTGGTTTATTGCTAGCCAATGGGGTGGAGTCAATCCCCTTCAGGGGTATAGGAGTTTCAAGAGGCTCCAAATCATACCCACAGCGTTTGGCAAAGGACCAATCCATAAGACTCAAAGCGGCGCCAGAGTCGACATAGGCATCCGCGGTAATAGATGATAAAGAACAAATCAGGGTCACAGAAAGAATAAACTTAGACTGTAAAGTGCCAATTGAAACAGACTTATCAAGCTTCTTAGTACGCTTAGAGCATGCTGATATAACATGAGTTGAATCACCGCAATAGAAGCACAACCCATTTTTTCGTCTAAAATTCTGCCGTTCACTTCTGGACAGAATTCTATCACATTGCATATTCTCTGGCGTCTTCTCAGTAGACACCGCCAAATGGTGCACAGGTTTGCGCTCCCGCAGACGCCTATCGATCTGGATAGCCATTGTCATGGATTCATTCAGACCCGCAGGCACAGGGAACCCCACCATAACATCCTTAATGGCATCAGAGAGACCCTCTCTGAAATTCGCCGCCAGGGCGCACTCATTCCACTGAGTAAGCACAGCCCATTTACGGAATTTCTGGCAGTATATTTCAGCTTCGTCTTGCCCCTGAGATAGGGACATCAAGGCCTTTTCCGCCTGAAGTTCTAACTGAGGTTCCTCATAAAGCAACCCCAAGGCCAGAAAAAACGCATCCACATTGAGCAACGCAGGATCCCCTGGAGCCAATGCAAAAGCCCAATCCTGAGGGTCGCCCCGGAGCAAGGAAATCACAATCCTGACCTGCTGAGCAGGATCTCCAGCAGAGCGAGATTTCAGGGACAAAAACAACTTGCAATTATTTTTGAAATTTTGAAAGCAAGATCTATTCCCCGAGAAAAATTCAGGCAAAGGAATTCTAGGTTCAGATATAGGAACATGAACAACAAAATCTTGTAAATTTTGAACTTTCGTGGTGAGATTATTCAAACCTGCAGCTAAACTCTGAATATCCATTTTAAACAGGTGAACACAGAGCCATTCCAGGATTAGAAGGAGAGAGAGAGAGAAAGGCTGCAATATAGGCAGACTTGCAAGAGATTCAATTACAAGCACACTCAGAACTGAGAAAAAAAAAAAAAAAAATCTTCAGCAGACTTCTCTTTTCTCTCCTTTCTCTGTCAATTAATTTAACCCTTTTTTGGCCGGTCAAACTGTTATGGTTCTCAATGGCAAGAGAACATAGCCCAGCAAACATAAGAACTAGCTCTTGGAAGGATGGAAACTAAACTGACCATGAACTAAACCTGCCGCACAACTAACAGTAGCCGGGTAGCGTAGCCTGCGTTTTATCCCTAGACGCCCAGCGCCGGCCGGAGGACTAACTAATCCTGGCAGAGGAAAATATAGTCCTGGCTCACCTCTAGAGAAATTTCCCCGAAAGGCAGACAGAGGCCCCCACAAATATTGGCGGTGATTTTAGATGAAATGACAAACGTAGTATGAAAATAGGTTTAGCAAAATTGAGGTCCGCTTACTAGATAGCAGGAAGACAGAAAGGGCACTTTCATGGTCAGCTGAAAACCCTATCAAAACACCATCCTGAAATTACTTTAAGACTCTAGTATTAACTCATAACATCAGAGTGGCAATTTCAGATCACAAGAGCTTTCCAGACACAGAAACGAAACTACAGCTGTGAACTGGAACAAAATGCAAAAACAAACAAGGACTAAAGTCCAACATAGCTGGGAGTTGTCTAGCAGCAGGAACATGCACAGAAAGGCTTCTGATTACAATGTTGACCGGCATGGAAGTGACAGAGGAGCAAGGCTAAATAGCGACTCCCACATCCTGATGAAAACAGGTGAACAGAGAGGATGATGCACACCAGTTCAATTCCACCAGTGGCCACAGGGGGAGCCCAAAATCCAATTTCACAACACAGTGTATAGTGTCAGAGTACAGGTAACACACTGACTCACCAGTGACATCTCTAGGTGACGTCCCCTATCTTTGCTTTTCATCTTCATCCAGCACAGACCGACATCACTTCTTCCAGCCAGGAAATAAAACAGATATCTAGAGCAGCGCTTGCAGAGCACATTACTTAATTTTATACCAAATTCAACACTACCCCAGATGAAGAAAAAAAAGGTGACAGTGTCGTTCTTCACAGTAACAGGACCCCCCATTGAAAACAGTATCCTCAATAAATAAAATGCATGACTGCAGTAATAATATCCCTTAATTAGCCCCGTAGAGTAATAATATCCCCCATCCTGACCCCCTTGAATCTCATTCCTGGCTTCATCCATATATTCTCCCATCCTGCTCTCATGAGCATCCATTCTCCCCATGTAATATCCCATCCTACCCCATATGATATCCCCATCCTGCCCCATCTGTCTCCATCCTGCCCCATCTGTCCCATGACCTTGCCCTATCTGTCCCATAATCCTGCCCAATTTGACCCATGATGCTACCCCATCTGTCCCATGTCATCTGTGGCATGATCCTGCCTCATCTGCTTCCATCATATCCATCCTACCCCATGATCCTGCACCATGTGTCTCCATCCTGCCCAATGATCCTTCACCATGTGTCTCCATCCTACCCCATGATTCTGCGTTATCTGTCTCCATCCTGCCCCATGATCCTGTCCCATCTGTCTCCATCCTGCCTCATGTCTCTATCCTGCCCCATGTGTCTCCATCCTTCCTCATGATACTGCACCATGTGTCTCCATCCTGCCCCATGATTCTGCACCATCTGTCTCCATCTTGCTCTATGATACTGCCCCATCTGTTTCCATCCTGCCACATGATCCTGTCCCATCTGTCTCCATCCTACCACATCATACTGCTCCATCTCTCTCTATCTGATTCCTTCCCCATGATCCTGCACCATGTGTCTCCATCCTGCCCCATCTGTCTCCATCCTGCCCCATCTGTCTCCATCCTGCCCCATGTCTCCATCCTGCCCATGATCCTGCACTGTCTCTATCCTGCCCCATGTCTCCATCCTGCACCATGTGTCTCCATCATGCCCATCTGTCTCCATCCAGCCCCATGATCCTGAACCATGTATCTCTATCCTGCCCCATGTCTCCATCATGCCCCATCTGTCTCCTTCGTGCCCCATATGTCTCCATCCTACACCATGTGTCTCCACCCTGCACCATGTCACATGGTGCAGGATAATGAGGCAGGAAGGAGACAGAGGGGGCAGAAAGGAGATACATGTTCCATATAGCTCCATCCTGGCGCCCAAACATCTTGCAGCTTGCTGCTTTCAATAAAAATAATAATGATTAAAAAATACACATTTTTTCCTTACCTGGCTGTGCTCCAGCAGCGACGTCCAACCCAGGCATTTCAAGCATGGACACGATGGCGAATGACAATGAGGTCATACGAAGATGTGAATCCTGACGTCAGCTGCCAGCCTCTTATTGGCTGGCGGCTTTTAACTATTGCCGTGCTGGCCCGCAATAGAGTTCAACTGGACACAGGTTGAGTTACTTCATCCGCAGAATCCTGCAGCTGGGGCCCAGTGAGCAGAAGAGAGGGGGCCCGATGCTCATCAGGCCCCATACGCCAGTCAGGGCAGTAATGCCCTGATGACAGCCCTGAAGACACGTTCACACAACCGTATCTTCAGTATTATTGCTGTCTATGAAAAAAACAGACAATATTTAAACCGATATTATTCAATGGGGCAGTGCAGATGAGCAATTTTTTTCACCGACCGAATGTGGGTGTGAAAAAATGGTGATAAACATGAGGTTAGTCTGTAAATCGAAGGAGACTCTACCGTTCTAATCTATGGGTGTGAAAAAAATGACGCCATACGGAACCACAGTGTAGCATTCAATTTTTATGGATACATTGTAATTCTGTAATATAGGAAAGTGTAAAGGGTCTTGTCTTTTTTTATACGCTTGTGTTAACCTACCTTCACTTTGATCTTTGTTTAATTAATTAAAAGTTTGGTAATATTACTATAAAAATAAATTAATTAACATATTTGGTATTGAATATTGATGCATTCATAAAACTCACCTATCAAAATATGAAATTAATTAACCTGATTGGTGAACAAAAAAAAAAAAAGAATAAAAAAAATCAAAATGCCAGAATTATATTTTTTCTTACCATGCCTACCTAAAAAAATACAATAAAAAGAAATTAAAACATCTTATGTACCCCCAAAATAGCTTCATTGCAAAAATCAGTTTGGCGACAAAAAACACATTATTTTCTACAAACGTCTGAATTTTTGTTCACCTATTTAAAAAAATAAAGGAAGTTTGCTACCTCCATAATAATACTGTCCTAGAGCATACTCCCCTACTGTCCGAGGTTCCCAGGTCATTTTTACAACACAATGAACGCTGTAAAGACAAAACCCAAAAAACAAGGTCAGAATATCATGTTTTTCACCATTTTATCGCATTGAATTATTTCCTTTGTTTTTTGGTAGATGATTTGGTAAAATGAACGTTATCATTCAATAGTTAATATCTCAAATGGCTTTGTTGATGGAAAGATAAAGCTATGGCTTTTGTTAAAAGAGGAGGAAAAAAACAAAAGTGTAAAAAGTGTTTTTTTTTTTACAACCACAAAGGGGTTAGGAATAGTAACAGTGATTTGGATTAGCAGGGGTTTTTTTGTCTTGTTTTTTATTTATTGTTATGTATGTTTTCATTTCCAATTTATTTCACATAGTATGTGGATCATTAGGTCATAAGACCTTTAGGGCATTTCAACATTTAAGGGCTATGTGCACACATTGCGGAAAGGTGTGCGGATTTTTCCGCACTAATTTTGGTAAATCCGCAGGAAATCTGCACTGCGGATTTACTGTGGAATTTGCGCGGATTTACCCCAGTTTTTTCACATTTTTTGTGCGGATTCCACTAGTGGTTTTACACCTGCAGATTCCTATTGTGGAGCAGGTGTAAACCGCGGCGGAATCCAGACAAAGAATTGACAAGCTGCGGAATAAACAACGCAGCGTTTCCGTGCGTTTTTTTCCGCAGCATGTGCACTGCGGATTTTGTTTTCCATAGGTTTACATGGTACTGTAAACTCATGGAAAACTGCTGTGAATCCGCAGCAGCCAATCCACTGCGGATCCGCAGCACAAACGTGTGCACATAGCCTAAATACTTTTTTTTAACCTGATTTCCTCTGTATGTGGTTTGTGTATTAGATCCAGTTACAGGAGAAGATCGGCCTCCTGACGGCACAGCAGAGATGTCTGGGTCTCTAAAGACCACCGAGCTCCCACTTCTTCCCTACACCCAGTGATCACATGTTGGGCCCGGAGGTAAAAGCACTTGGTGCACACTTGTTTAGTGCTGTGTATGAAGCGATCGGAAAGAAGAAACGGTAATAAACTGTGTCTGCATTCTCTGCGGGGAGTCTGGCTGTGCCCCTACAATTAAAAAACAAACAACAAATGTCATTGCAGAGAAGAACGCAGACAGTGTTCGACACATTTTTCATCATCGGATGGTCTGGAAGTGTTTAAAGTTTAAACCTTTTCTACCTTTCTAAAAGTAAAACATTTCAGAAAAAAAAGCAGATTTATCATAATATAAAATTATTTAGACTTTATGGTATACGCTGTAGAACTAAAGAGTCACACTGTACCCCTAAGGCTATGTGCGCACGGTGAGTATTTGCTTGCAGAAATTTCTTGAAGGTTTCTTCTGCATCTCTTGGCAGAGAAACCGCTGCAGAAAAAGAACATGTTTATTTGCCGCGGTTATGCATGCATTTTTTGCTGCATTTTTGTACAGCAATTAAGGCTTATTTCGAGCTAAATAAAGATATTTTGCAAAAAGTTTTGTGAAGTAATTTCTTGGTTCAGCACCACCTTTTCCATGCTGATGCAGTGGCATCAGAATAATGGGATTAGGGCTTGGTGTCAGCAACTGTCGTTAAAACGCAAAACAAAAACTCAGCAAAAACAAAAACATTTTTATTCCTGCGTTTTTGCAGCGGATTTTACTGACTCAATTGAAGTCAATGGGTGAAAAATGCTGCAGAAACGCAAAAAGAATTAACCCCTTCCCGACCCATGACGCCACGTGGGCGTCATGAAAACCTGTGCCAATCCGACCCATGATGCCTATGTGGCGTCATGGAATGATCACGTCCCTGCAGATCGGGTGAAAAGGTTAACTCCAATTTCACCCGATCTGCAGGGACAGGGGGAGTGGTACTTCAGCCCAGGGGGGGTGGCTTCACCCCCCTGTGGCTACGATTGCTCTGATTGGCTGTTAAAAGTGAAACTGCCAATCAGAGCGATTTGTAATATTTCACCTAAAAAACTGGTGAAATATTACAATCCAGCCATGGCCGATGCTGCAATATCATCGGCCATGGATGGAAACACTGATGTGACCCCCCCAAGCCACCGATCTGTGGTCCGCTCCCCTCCGTCTTGTGCTCCGCTCCCCCGTCCTCCTGTCTGCACCCCCCCGTGCTCCGACGCCCCCCCGTGCCCCGATCTCCACTCCCTTATACTTACCGATGCTCCCGGTATCCATCCATCTTCTCCATGGGCGCCGCCATCTTCGAAAATGGCGGGCGCATGCGCAGTGCGCCCGCCGAATCTGCCTGCCGGCAGATTCGTTCCAGGTATATTTTGATCACTGAGATATAACCTATCACAGTGATCAAAATAAAAAAAATTGTAAATGACCCCCCCCTTTATCACCTCCATAGGTAGGGACAATAATAAAAAAAAGAAAATATTTTTTTTTCTTTTTCCACTAGGGTTAGGGTTAGAACTAGGGTTAGAACTAGGGGTAGGGTTAGGGGTAGGGGTAGGGGTAGGGGTAGGGCATGTGCACACAGTGCGGATTTGGCTGCGGATCCGCAGCGGATTGGCCACGGATCCGCAGCGGATTGGCCGCTGTATGTAGTTTGTGTATTAGATCCAGTTACAGGAGAAGATCGGCCTCCTGACGGCACAGCAGAGATGTCTGGGTCTCTAAAGACCACCGAGCTCCCCCTTCTTCCCTACACCCAGTGATCACATGTTGGGCCCGGAGGTAAAAGCACTTGGTGCACACTTGTTTAGTGCTGTGTATGAAGCGATCGGAAAGAAGAAACGGTAATAAACTGTGTCTGCATTCTCTGCGGGGAGTCTGGCTGTGCCCCTACAATTAAAAAACAAACAACAAATGTCATTGCAGAGAAGAACGCAGACAGTGTTCGACACATTTTTCATCATCGGGTGGTCTGGAAGTGTTTAAAGTTTAAACCTTTTCTACCTTTCTAAAAGTAAAACATTTCAGAAAAAAAAGCAGATTTATCAAAATATAAAATTATTTAGACTTTATGGTATACGCTGTAGAACTAAAGAGTCAAACTGTACCCCTAAGGCTATGTGCGCACGGTGAGTATTTGCTTGCAGAAATTTCTTGAAGGTTTCTTCTGCATCTCTTGGCAGAGAAACCGCTGCAGAAAAAAAACATGTTTATTTGCCGCGGTTATGCATGCATTTTTTGCTGCATTTTTGTACAGCAATTAAGGCTTATCTCGAGCTAAATAAAGATATTTTGCAAAAAGTTTTGTGATGTAATTTCTTGGTTCAGCACCACCTTTTCCATGCTGATGCAGTGGCATCAGAATAATGGGATTAGGGCTTGGTGTCAGCAACTGTCGTTAAAACGCAAAACAAAAACTCAGCAAAAACAAAAACATTTTTATTCCTGCGTTTTTGCAGCGGATTTTACTGACTCAATTGAAGTCAATGGGTGAAAAATGCTGCAGAAACGCAAAATGAATTAACCCCTTCCCGACCCATGACGCCACGTGGGCGTCATGAAAACCTGTGCCAATCCGACCCATGATGCCTATGTGGCGTCATGGAATGATCACGTCCCTGCAGATCGGGTGAAAGGGTTAACTCCAATTTCACCCGATCTGCAGGGACAGGGGGAGTGGTACTTCAGCCCAGGGGGGGTGGCTTCACCCCCCCGTGGCTACGATTGCTCTGATTGGCTGTTAAAAGTGAAACTGCCAATCAGAGCGATTTGTAATATTTCACCTAAAAAACTGGTGAAATATTACAATCCAGCCATGGCCGATGCTGCAATATCATCGGCCATGGATGGAAACACTGATGTGACCCCCCCAAGCCACCGATCTGTGGTCCGCTCCCCTCCGTCTTGTGCTCCGCTCCCCCGTCCTCCTGTCTGCACCCCCCCGTGCTCCGACGCCCCCCCGGGCCCCGATCTCCACCCCCTTATACTTACCGATGCTCCCGGTGTCCATCCATCTTCTCCATGGGCGCCGCCATCTTCGAAAATGGCGGGCGCATGCGCAGTGCGCCCGCCGAATCTGCCTACCGGCAGATTCGTTCCAGGTATATTTTGATCACTGAGATATAACCTATCACAGTGATCAAAATAAAAAAAATTGTAAATGACCCCCCCCTTTATCACCCCCATAGGTAGGGACAATAATAAAAAAAAGAAAATATTTTTTTTTCTTTTTCCACTAGGGTTAGGGTTAGAACTAGGGTTAGAACTAGGGGTAGGGTTAGGGTTAGGGGTAGGGTTAGGGGTAGGGGTAGGGCATGTGCACACAGTGCGGATTTGGCTGCGGATCCGCAGCGGATTGGCCACGGATCCGCAGCGGATTGGCCGCGGATCCGCAGCGGATTGGCCGCTGCGAATTCATAGCAGTTTTCCATCAGGTTTACAGTACCATATACAGCTATGGAAAACCAAATCCGCTGTGCCCATGGTGCGGAAAATTCCGTGCGGAAACGCTGCGTTGTATTTTCCGCAGCATGTCAATTCTTTGTGCGGTTTCCGCAGCGTTTTACACCTGTTCCTCAATAGGAATCTGCAGGTGAAATCCGCACAAAAAAACACAGGAAATCCGCTGTAAATCTGCAGGTAAAACGCAGTGCCTTTTACCTGCAGATTTTTAAAAAATCGTGCGGAAAAATCGCACACGAATCCGCAACGTGGGCACATAGCCTTAGGGTTAGGGTTGGAATTAGAGTTAGGGTTGGAATTAGGGCTAGGGTTGGAAATAGGGTTAAGATTAGGCTTGTGGTTAGGGTTGTGGATAGGGTTAGGAGTGTGTTGGGTTTACAGTTGTGGTTAAGGTTGGGATTAGGGTTAGGGTTGGGATTAGGGTTAGGATTAGGGTTAGGGTTGGGATTAGGGTTACGGGTGTGTTGGGGTTCGGGTTGTGGTTAGGGGTGTGTTGGGGTTAGGGTTGTGATTAGGGTTAGGGCTACAGTTGGGATTAGGGTTAGGGGTGTGTTGGGGTTAGTGTTGAAGTTAGAATTGAGGGGTTTCCACTGTTTGGGCACATCAGGGGTCTCCAAACGCAACATGGCACCACCATTGATTCCAGCCAATCTTGTGTTCAAAAAGTCAAATGGTGCTCCCTCCCTTCCAAGCCCCGACGTGCGCCCAAACAGTGGTTTACCCCCACATATGGGGTACCAGCGTACTCAGGACAAACTGGGCAACAACTATTGGGGTCCAATTTCCCCTGTTACCCTTGCAAAAATAAAAAATTACTTGCTAAAACATAATTTTTGAGGAAAGAACAATTATTTTTTATTTTCACGGCTCTGCGTTATAAACTTCTGTGAAGCACTTGGGGGTTCAAAGTGCTCACCACACATCTAGATAAGTTCCTTGGGGGGTCTAGTTTCCAAAATGGGGTCACTTGTGGGGGTTTCTACTGTTTAGGCACATCAGGGGCTCTGCAAATGCAACGTGATGCCCGCAGACCATTCCATCAAAGTCTGCATTTCAAATGTCACTACTTCCCTTCTGAGCCCTGACGTGCGCCCAAACAGTGGTTTACCCCCACATATGGGGTATCAGTGTACTCACAACAAACTGGGCAACAAATATTGGGGTCCAATTTCTCCTGTTACCCTTGTGAAAATAAAAAATTGCTTGCTAAAACATCTTTTTTGAGGAAAGAAAAATGATTTTTTTATTTTCAAGGCTCTGCGTTGTAAACTTCCGTGAAGCACTTGGGGGTTGAACGTGCTCACCACACATCTAGATAAGTTCCTTGGGGGGGTCTAGTTTCCAAAATGGGGTCACTTGGGGTTTCTACTGTTTAGGCGCATCAGGGGCTCTGTAAACGTAACATGATGCCTGCAGACCATTCCATCAAAGTCTGCATTCCAAAACGTCACTACTTCCCTTCCGAGCCCCGGAATCTGCCCAAACAGTGGTTTACCCCCACATATGGGGTATCAGAATACTCAGGAGAAACTGGTCAACAACTTTTGGGGTCAAATTTCTCCTGTTACCCTTTGGAAAATTAAAAAATTCTGGGCTAAAAAAATATTTTTGAGGAAAGGAAACACATTTATTATTTTCACGGCTCTGCGTTATAAACTTCTGTGAAGCACTTGGGGGTTCAAAGTGCTCACCACACATCTAGATTAGTTCCTTGGGAGGTCTAGTTTCCAAAATGGGGTCACTTGTGGGGGAGCTCCAATGTTTAGGCACACAGGGGCTCTCCAAACGCGACATGGTGTCCGCTAATGATTGGAGCTAATTTTCCATTCAAAAAGCCAAATGGCGTGCCTTCCCTTCCGAGCCCTGCCGTGCGCCCAAACAGTGGTTTACCCCCACATATGGGGTATCATCGTACTCAGGACAAACTGGACAACAACAATTGGGGTCCAATTCCTCCTATTACCCTTGGGAAAATAAAAAATTCCGGGCCAAAAATCATTTTTGAGGAAAGAAAAATTATTTTTTATTTTCACGGCTCTGCGTTGTAAACTTCTGTGAAGCACCTGGGGGTTTTAAGTGCTCACTATGCATCTAGATAAGTTCCTTGGGGGGTCTAGTTTCTAAAATGGGGTCACTTGCAGGGGAGCTCCAATGTTTAGGCACACAGGGGCTCTCCAAACGCGACATGGTGTCCGCTAACGATTGGAGCTAATTTTCCATTCAAAAAGTCAAATGGCGCGCCTCCCCTTCCGAGCCTTGCCGTGCACCCAAACAGTGGTTTACCCCCACATATGAGGTATCGGCGTACTCAGGAGAAATTGCTCAACAAATTTTAGGATCCATTTTATCCTGTTGCCCATGTGAAAATGAAAAAATTGAGGCTAAAGGAAATTTTGTGTGAAAAAAAAGTACTTTTTCATTTTTACGGATCAATTTGTGAAGCACCTGAGGGTTTAAAGTGCTCACTATTCTTCTAGATATGTTCCTTGGGGGGTCTAGTTTCCAAAATGGGGTCACTTGTGGGGGAGCTCCAATGTTTAGGCACACAGGGGCTCTCCAAACGTGACATGGTGTCCGCTAGCGATGGAGATAATTTTTCATTCAAAAAGTCAAATGGCGCTCCTTCCCTTCCGAGCCTTACCATGTGCCCAAACAGTGGTTTACCCCCACATATAAGGTATCGGCGTACTCAGGAGAAATTGTCCAACAAATGTTAGGATCCATTTTATCCTGTTGCCCATGTGAAAATGAAAAAATTGAGGCTAAAATAATTTTTTTGTGAAAAAAAAGTACTTTTTCATTTTTACGGATCAATTTGTGAAGCACCTGGGGGTTTAAAGTGCTCACTATGCATCTAGATAAGTTTCTTGGGGGGTCTAGTTTCCAAAATGGGGTCACTTGTGGGGGAGCTCCAATGTTTAGGCACACGGGGGCTCTCCAAACGCGACATGGTGTCCTCTAAAGATTGGAGCCAATTTTTCATTCAAAAAGTCAAATGGCGCTCCTTCCCTTCCGAGCCCTGCCGTGCGCCCAAACAGTGGTTTACCTCCACATATGAGGTATCAGCGTACTCAGGACAAAAATTAGACAACAACGTTCGTGGTCCAGTTTCTCCTTTTACCCTTGGGAAAATAAAAAAATTGTTGCTAAAAGATCATTTTTGTGACTAAAAAGTTAAATGTTCATTTTTCCCCTCCATGTTGCTTCTGCTGCTGTGAAACACCTGAAGGGTTAATAAACTTCTTGAATGTGGTTTTGAGCACCTTGAGGGGTGCAGTTTTTAGAATGTTGTCACTTTTGGGTATTTTCAGCCATATAGAACCCTCAAAATGACTTCAAATGTGAGGTGGTCCCTAAAAAAAATGGTTTTGTAAATTTTGTTGTAAAAATTAGAAATCACTGGTCAAATTTTAACCCTTATAACTTCCTAGCAAAAAAAAAATTTGTTTCCAAAATTGTGCTGATGTAAAGTAGACATGTGGGAAATGTTATTTATTAACTATTTTGTGTCACATAACTCTCTGGTTTAACAGAATAAAAATTCAAAATGTGAATATTGCGAAATTTTCAAAATTTTCGCCAAATTTCCGTTTTTTTCAGAAATTATCGACCTAAATTTACCTCTAACATGAAGCCCAATATGTCACGAAAAACAATCTCAGAATCGCTAGGATCCGTTGAAGCGTTCCTGAGTTATTACCTCATAAAGGGACACTGGTCAGAATTGCAAAAAACGGCCAGGTCATTAAGGCCAAAATAGGCTGGGTCATGAAGGGGTTAACATGCTGCAAAAAAATACACTGCAAATACTTAAGTAATTTTCGTTATCATGTGCACAACACTTCAGGATTGTCATTGAATAAGCTTTCCTAAGGATTCCATAGCTTTTTGGCCAATTTCTGCGAGGAAAGAACGCTGCAAAAACGCATAAAAACCGCACTGTGTGCACATAACCTAAAAAGTACAAAAAAACTACAGTTTGACTGTCAACAAAAAAAATCCCTCAAGAAAAATAAAAAAGTTTTGAGTCTCTGAAAATGGTGACACCAATCAGACATGTTTTTTTATATTCAATTTTTGTGAAATCCCTGTTAAAGAAAAACTGTATAAAACAACATTTTCTCTCTGTCTTGTAACTGATTATCGAGAAATTGTAAGAAGTTGTTTGAAAGCGACAGAGGAGATAGCTAATCTATACCCAAAATTTGGAAAGTTTAATATGCCATATACACTCACCGGCCACTTTATTAGGTACACCATGCTAGTAACGGGTTGGACCCCCTTTTGCCTTCAGAACTGCCTCAATTCTTCGTGGCATAGATTCAACAAGGTGCAGGAAGCATTCCTCAGAGATTTTGGTCCATATTGACATGATGGCATCACACAGTTGCCGCAGATTTGTCGGCTGCACATCCCAAAGATGCTCCATACAAGGCAGGATGGATCCATGCTTTCATGTTGTTTATGCCAAATTCTGACCCTACCATCCGAATGTCGCAGCAGAAATCGAGACTCATCAGACCAAGCAACGTTTTTCCAATCTTCTACTGTCCAATTTCGATGAGCTTGTGCAAATTGTAGCCTCAGTTTCCTGTTCTTAGCTGAAAGGAGTGGTACCCGGTGTGGTCTTCTGCTGCTGTAGCCCATCTGCCTCAAAGTTCGACGCACTGTGCGTTCAGAGATGCTCTTAGGCCTACCTTGGTTGTAACGGGTGGCGATTTGAGTCACTGTTGCCTTTCTATCAGCTCGAACCAGTCTGCCCATTCTCCTCTGACCTCTGGCATCAACAAGGCATTTCCGCCCACAGAACTGCCGCTCACTGGATTTTTTTTCTTTTTCGGACCATTCTCTGTAAACCCTAGAGATGGTTGTGCGTGAAAATCCCAGTAGATCAGCAGTTTCTGAAATACTCAGACCAGCCCTTCTGGCACCAACAACCATGCCACGTTCAAAGGCACTCAAATCACCTTTCTTCCCCATACTGATGCTCGGTTTGAACTGCAGGAGATTGTCTTGACCATGTCTACATGCCTAAATGCACTGAGTTGCCGCCATGTGATTGGCTGATTAGAAATTAAGTGTTAACAAGAAGTTGGACAGGTGTACCTAATAAAGTGGCCAGTGAGTGTATATACTGTGTGTGTGTATATATATATATATATATATATATATATATATATACAGAATGTAGTATATATAATATAATATATATATATATATAAACTGTATACCGTATATACAGTATATATACACATAAACAATTTTGTTGCAAGTGTTTTTTTACTTGAGCAGTTCTGTTTATTAACCATGCCCACCACCATATAGCGGCCAACCCTACCTGCCAACATTCCCTTACATCATACAGGTGACCTCACAGCTACTAGGCAATGAGAGAGCGTCCTACGTGTCATAATGGCCTCAGAGTGTAGGACATTCTACTGGCAGCCCACAAGTCATTAGCAACCCGCCTGGTACCATCAAGACATCATGGCTTCTCACAAGAAAAGCAGAAGATCCTATCCCAGAAGGAGAAGGACTCGCAGACCCCATAAAATGGGTAAATGTTATTGAGCCCACACTAAACAGTATAACCTCCATTATAATGCTGTATATGTAATTCTTGGCAATGGGCAACCTTATATTTATACATTGGCTTCTTCTAGGTCATAAACGTAGACACCGTTATTATTCCAGAAGGCGGATGTAGCAGATCCAAGAATAACCCGTTACTGCTGTCACCGATGACCACTTCTCTCCTGAGCGAGTCCACTGGGGAAGTTGGACACAAGAAATTCAGAACTTCATAAACAGCAGGGCACCGGCATGAAATAAAACACCATGAGCAGATTGCAGTCTCTTCTCTCTTAGTTTTATAGAACTAAAATTTAATTTAATTTAAAAATTTTAATTTAAATAATGAAAAATAGGAGGACTTATAGTGGATATAAAAAGTCTACACACCCCTGTTAAAATGCCAGATTTTTATCATGTAATATAAAAATCATATCAATAAAAATCATTTTAGACCTTTTTCCACTTTTAAGGTCGCCTATAATCTGTACAAATCCACTGCAAAAGAAACTGAAATCTTTTCAGATGGAAAAAGAAAAAAATACAATTTTATTAATGTGGTTGAAGAAATATACATACCCGGCGTCACACTAGGCGTATTAAAATACGGTCCGTTTTTTACGGCCGTAATACGCAGAAATGTTCCCAAAATAGTGATCCGTATGTCATCCGTAGGCAGGGTGTGTCAGCGTATTTTGCGCATGGCATCCTCCGTATGTAATCCGTATGGCATCCGTACTGCGATATTTTCTCGCAGGCTTGCAAAACCGACATCTAATGGATTTTTGGGCTCAAATGTTCGTTAAAACATATATACAGTATCTCTCTCTCTCTCTCTCTCTCTCTCTCTCTCTATATATATATATATATATATGTCAGTGAGACACATATATATATATTTATATTTCATACAGCGCTAGATATCATAAAAGCCGGTAATTCAATTGCCGGCTTTTGCTATCTCCTTCCCAAAGCTGACAGGATATGAGACATGGTTTACATACAGTAAACCATCTCATATCCCTTTTTTTTTTTGCATATTCCACACTACTAATGTTAGTAGTGTGTTTGTGCATAATTTGAGCGCTGTAGCTGCTAAAATAAAGGGTTAAATGGCGGAAAAAATTGGCGTGGGCTCCCACTCAATTTTCTCTGCCAGAGTGGTAAAGCCAGTGACTGAGGGCAGATATTAATAGCAAGGAGAGGGTCCATGGTTATTGGCCCCCCTGGCTACAAACATCTGCCCCCAGCCACCCCAGAAAAGGCACATCTGGAAGATGCGCCTATTCTGGCACTTGGCCACTCTCTTCCCACTCCCACGTAGCGGTGGGATATGGGGTAATGAAGGGTTAATGCCACCTTGCTATTGTAAGGTGACATTAAGCCAGATTAATAATGGAGAGGCGTCAATTATGACACCTAACCATTATTAATCTAATAGTACAGAATGGTTAATAAAACACACACATTATTATTACAAAGTACTTTAATGAAATAAAGACACAGGGTGTTTTAATATTTTATTATACACTTATTCCACCTGAAGACCCTCGTTCTGTAAAAAAGGAAAAATAAAAAATCAACAATATCCCATACCTTCCGTCGTTCTGGTCACGTCCCACGATGTAAATCCATCTGAAGGGGTTAAATCATTTTACACCCAGGAGCTCTGCTAAAGCAGCTGTGCTCCTGGCTGTAAAAATATGGGGAATGAATGGAGTGCAGGGGAATGTCCTGTAGTTACCTTGAATCGCGGTGATGCGCCCCCTGCTGGATGTCCTCATATGAACTCGAGCCTGGGAAAAATTGAATTACCGGCTTTTATGATATCTAGCGCTGTATGAAATATAAATATATATATATATATATATATATATATATATATATATATATATATATATATATATATATATATATATATATATATATGTGTGTGTCTCACTGACATATATATATGTATAATTAACACATATTCACCAGAAAAATAACTGGTGAAATACCGAGGCTAAGACAAAAATGGATAAAATAGATGTTTTTATTAATTAAGAAAATATAAAAACTTACATAAAACAAGACAAGGGAATTTCCAAAATATGAAATAACTGATGGTCACACACTTGTAAGAATACACTGTTCATGGGAGTGCACAGTTTCACAGTTTCAATGGGAACATATAGGTAAGTAATACGTTGCTCATTTAAATAAAGTGCATCTTGCAGAAATATATTGTTATCCCTTTAAGTAGAACAAGGCAAAGCAAGTTTACTGACTATTAGTGTTGAGCATTCCGATACCGCAAGTATCGGGTATCGGCCGATACTTGCGGGTATCGGAATTCCGATACCGAGATCCGATACTTTTGTGATATCGGGAATCGGTATCGGGATTAATATCAATGTGTAAAAGAAAGAATTAAAATAAAAAATAGGGATATACTCACCTCTCCGACGCAGCCTGCACCTTACCGAGGGAACCGGCAGCCTTCTTTGCTTAAAATGTGCGCGTTTACTGCCTTCCGTGACGTCACGGCTTCTGATTGGTCGCGTGCCGCCCATGTGACCGCGACGAGACCAATCACAACAAGCCGTGACGTAATTTTCAGGTCCTGAATGCCTAATTCTAGGCATTCAGGACCTGAAATTTACGTCACGGCTTGTTGTGATTGGTCGCGTCGCGGTCACATGGGCGGCACGCGACCAATCAGAAGCCGTGACGTCACGGAAGGCAGTAAATGCGCGCATTTTAAGCAAAGAAGGCTGCCAGTTCCCTCGATAAGGTGCAGGCTGCGTCGGAGAGGTGAGTATATCAATATTTTTTATTTTAATTCTTTATTTTACACATTAATCTGGATCCCAGGGCCTGAAGGAGAGTTTCCTCTCCTTCAGACCCTGGGAACCATCAAGGATACCGTCCGATACTTGAGTCCCATTGACTTGTATTGGTATCGGGTATCGGTATCGGATTAGATCCGAAACTTTGCCGGTATCGGCTGATACTTTCCGATACCGATACTTTCAAGTATCGGACGGTATCGCTCAACACTACTGACTATACAAAACTCCTTTGAAAAAGATGTTAGATTTATGTCTATATGAACACTAGATATGTCCTAACCTAATGCATATAAAGTGCATAATGCTGTGCAAATATGCTTTTCAATTGAACAGAGTAACAGCGATAGTAACCGGCATTATGTAAAGTGCTCCGTGCTGTACAAAAAATGCATATTATGAAGCACCCAGCGACAAAAGGAGGGACTAGAATCTAATGTGCAGTAAAGAATAACTGTACCCCGATCTATACATGTCATTACTTACATAAGGGAGACCATCAGTGACCCTGACAGCGCCGTTTCGCCATATTGGCTTCCTCAAATGGGGGCGTGTTTGTGTGCTACATTGTCCGTGTTTTTAAACCCACTTCGCGCGCGCATCCACAGCTGATTCAGATATCAGCGTCCTCGGCAAATGTTTGCGCATGCGCCGTTTTGCGGGCTTCCTCTGATGTAAAAAGTGACTTCCCTTGCCGCACGCCTGGAACGCAGGCGTGGAACGCACTGCATCCAGCAGAGGGCGGGGTAGGAAGTCACAGGGTCGCCCCAAACTGCGCATGCGCTGGCCGTGCGCTGAGCTGAATAGAAAAGAGCAAAAAAGAAGAAGAAAATCATGGGGAAACTAAACGGACTGTAATACTGGCCAGTCCGGTGCCAGGAAAGGTGAATGATGGCCGTGTAATAGAAGACAGGTAGTGAAAGTAAATATACATAATCCTTATAATAAAGGACGTATAAAATATGTGCATATGAATAAATTAAGATAAATATAAACTACATAAGTATATATAGAAAACAAGTGAATAAATTGAGTGCTAAGAATAAAATTAAAAATGATACTATACGGTTATTAATCATAATGATAATCTTTACATTATATTTAACATAGAAAATCCGACACATACTTATATAGTGATAATTACATGAACATATGTGTATATGCATTCAAATACATAGACAAATAAATACAATTTGGCATATTTAGTGCTATCAAATACTAGACAAAAAAAGATAAAGATAACTTCATCATCAGTGAGATGCGTAGCTTCCCATAAGTAGAACACTTCAAAGGACAGATTCAGATGATTCATATGGTAGACAGGCCATCCTGCGCATATCATTAGGGACTGGACAAGCACTCCAGATATACAATCCTCACTATATAAAGAGCAGACAAAATAAGTTAAAATACAGACACAAAAACACAGATACAGTGGGGCAAAACAGTATTTAGTCAGTCAGCAATAGTGCGAGTTCCACCACTTAAAAAGATGAGAGGCGTCTGTAATTTACATCATAGGTAGACCTCAACTATGGGAGACAAACTGAGAAAAAAAAATCCAGAAAATCACATTGTCTGTTTTTTTATCATTTTAATTGCATATTATGGTGGAAAATAAGTATTTGGTCAGAAACAAACAATCAAGATTTCTGGCTCTCACAGACCTGTAACTTCTTCTTTAAGAGTCTCCTCTTTCCTCCACTCATTACCTGTAGTAATGGCAACTGTTTAAACTTGTTATCAGTATAAAAAGACACCTGTGCACACCCTCAAACAGTCTGACTCCAAACTCCACTATGGTGAAGACCAAAGAGCTGTCAAAGGACACCAGAAACAAAATTGTAGCCCTGCACCAGGCTGGGAAGACTGAATCTGCAATAGCCAACCAGCTTGGAGTGAAGGAATCAACAGTGGGAGCAATAATTAGAAAATGGAAGACATTCAAGACCACTGATAATCTCCCTCGATCTGGGGCTCCACGCAAAATCCCACCCCGTGGGGTCAGAATGATCACAAGAACGGTGAGCCAAAATCCCAGAACCACGCGGGGGGACCTAGTGAATGAACTGCAGAGAGCTGGGACCAATGTAACAAGGCCTACCATAAGTAATACACTACGCCACCATGGATTCAGATCCTGCAGTGCCAGACGTGTCCCACTGCTTAAGCCAGTACATGTCCGGGCCCATCTGAAGTTTGCTAGAGAGCATTTGGATGATCCAGAGGAGTTTTGGGAGAATGTCCTATGGTCTGATGAAACCAAACTGGAACTGTTTGGTAGAAACACAACTTGTCGTGTTTGGAGGAAAAAGAATGCTGAGTTGCATCCATCAAACACCATACCTACTGTAAAGCATGGTGGTGGAAACATCATGCTTTGGGGCTGTTTCTCTGCAAAGGGGCCAGGACGACTGATCCGGGTACATGAAAGAATGAATGGGGCCATGTATCGTGAGATTTTGAGTGCAAACCTCCTTCCATCAGCAAGGGCATTGAAGATGAAACGTGGCTGGGTCTTTCAACATGACAATGATCCAAAGCACACCGCCAGGGCAACGAAGGAGTGGCTTCGTAAGAAGCATTTCAAGGTCCTGGAGTGGCCTAGCCAGTCTCCAGATCTCAACCCTATAGAAAACTTTTGGAGGGAGTTGAAAGTCCGTGTTGCCAAGCGAAAAGCCAAAAACATCACTGCTCTAGAGGAGATCTGCATGGAGGAATGGGTCAACATACCAACAACAGTGTGTGGCAACCTTGTGAAGACTTACAGAAAACGTTTGACCTCTGTCATTGCCAACAAAGGATATATTACAAAGTATTGAGATGAAATTTTGTTTCTGACCAAATACTTATTTTCCACCATAATATGCAAATAAAATGATAAAAAAACAGACAATGTGATTTTCTGGATTTTTTTTTCTCAGTTTGTCTCCCATAGTTGAGGTCTACCTATGATGTAAATTACAGACGCCTCTCATCTTTTTAAGTGGTGGAACTTGCACTATTGCTGACTGACTAAATACTTTTTTGCCCCACCGTAAGTAAAAAGTTTAAAAACAGGAATATAAGGAAAGTGTTTTAACATTATGTATATTTCATAGGATCCATACCCTGCAATATTCTATAAAAATGCCGTAAACCCCAAGTTTTCATTTAGGCCATCTGGAGCCATAGTACCCAGGAGGTAGATCCATTTGCTCTCCCTCTGAGCCAGAGCTTTACTCAGATTTCCTCCTCTAGGCCCCAGATGAACCTGATCAATAGCCTGTATCTTCAGACCAGAGGGATCACATTGATGATAGGACTTAAAATGCCTCGGGAGAGTTTTTAATAGAGTGATGTCTTCCACTGTAGACGCTTTCTCTATATCTCTTACATGTTCTGTAGTTCTAGCGTGGTACACAACTCCCTTTGAGGAGCAGGTAAGTTTTTTCCAGATTTTAAAGGTTCTAGTACCGTCATGGTTATGGAAGCATGTAGTTTTAAAATGATTACTACATGCTTTGCAGTCATTACAAGGAAAGAATCCTTGAAATTTCGGCTCCATTTTCTCCCTGGACTGATTTAAATAATGGCTATGTACCAGGAAATCGCACAGATTTTTAGACCGTCTGGGAGTCAAAAGTGGTCGTTTTGGTAGAATCTTTCTCAAAATGGGATCAGATTGCAAAATCGCCCAGTGTTTTTTAAAAATTATAACCAATTCAGGCCATTGCTTATTATTTTCAGTGATAAATCTGACATAATTTGAGGTCTCTGTTGTCTCTTTTCTAATTGTATTCTGCTTATACAAGAGCTCCTCTCTAGTGTGCCTGATTGCTTTTTTAAAACCTCTTTTGATGATCCTTTTGCTGTATCCACGGTCAACTAGCCTATAGGCCAGATCTGATGCTTGTCGCATAAAATCTTCTTCTGTGGTACATATTCTTTTAAGCCTCATGAATTGGCCAGTCGGGATGCCTTTTAATGTAGATCTATGATGGGCTGAGGATGCATGTAGCAGACTATTAGTTGCCGTCTCCTTCCTAAATACATCCGTGACTACATTTCCATCTGCAAGGGCTTCAATTTTAAGGTCCAAAAAATCTACTTTTCTCCCATAATTGAAAGTGAGCTTGATGTTGAGCTCATTCTGATTCAGCCTTTCCATGAGTAGCAATAAATTTTCAACAGAGCCCTCCTATATGAAGATAATGTCGTCGATGTAGCGACTCCAACCGTGAATGGAGTCGCTACCGACGACAACCTCTTCCTGAAAGTTCTTCCTCTCCCAGAATCCCATAAAGAGGTTCGCATACGAGGGGGCACAAGAGGCCCCGATCGCTGTACCTTGCTCTTGCAGAAAAATTTCCGTATTGAAAATAAAGACATTATGCTCCAATACAAATTTAAGAAGCAACAGTATAAATTAAATTAAAGGAGGGTCCAAATTGCTCTCATATAGAAAGTGAGAGACTGTTAGCAAGCCGTCTACATGCCTTATGGATGAATACAGTGCTTCTACATCTGCAGTAACAAAAATTGCCCCCTCTTCCAATTGTAGTGAGTCTAATCTCTTCAACATACTGGTTGTGTCTTTAATGTAGGAGGGTAAAGAAAGCACAAATGGCTGCAAATAATAATCAATTATTGCACAGATGTTTTCACATAAACCTCCTATGGCTGACACAATAGGTCTTCTGGGTGGGTCTATTGGGTCTTTGTGTAGCTTAGGTAAGATGTAGAAGGTTGCTAATCTGGGTTGCAATTTTTTCGTTTCATCTACCAATTTTTTAGGGATGATGCCATCCTCGTATGCTGTTTCAAGAATATCAATTAATTTTTGTTGGAATTCTAGAAGGGGATTATAATGCAATTTTCTATAGCACTTATCATAATTCAGAATTTTTGCCACCTGTTTTTCGTATAGTGTACAGGGCCAAATCACTGTATTTCCCCCTTTGTCAGCTCTTTTAATGACTACACCTTTCAAAGACTGTAATTCTGTAAGTGCTTTCTTATCTTTACCCCTTAAATTTGAGACCCAATCGGGAACCAGGGGCAAATTCTCAACATCCTCAGTCACTAACTTCGTGAAAATTTCCACAGCAGAGCAGGTGCTCAAACTTGGAAACTTACGTGATTTATTAATCAAATGTACTGGAAACTTACCCTCTTCCAATATTTTATTCTCTTCCAGAAGGTCTTCTAAGTCTCTTAAGGTTTCTCTTTCAGCCTCAGTATGATAATCCAAAGCACAGTCATTCCTATAGTGCAATTTCTGTAAAATAACTTTTCTTGCGAATAGGTGAAGATCCTTTACTACCTGGAATGTGTCTAAATGTGAGGAGGGGGAAAAATTAAGACCTTTCTCCAATAATTCAATTTGAGAATCACTCAAGATATGGTTTGATAGGTTAATTACCTTTGGTTTATCGGCAAATTTCCTATTCGTCCTTCTATGATTGAAGATGTCAGGATATTTTTTATTTTCACGATTACCTGCTCTGGTTTGCATACGACTGTCACTAATACTTTCAGCTTCACTACATGAAGTGTTGCTTTCAGCATAGGACATCTGTTCACGTCTTGTGCTTGTATCTTTAAATCCATCTGATACAGGTTTTTTCTTTGGAAGTTGCCATCTAAAGATTTTATCTGCTTCGAAGTCGGCTGTATCCCTTAGAAATTTTTTTAGTTTTAGTTCACTAATATCCTTCTCCCATTTATCTATATCTTTCTCGAGTGTTATTATGAAGTTCTCCATTCTATCCACAGCCAACTGTCTCTTAAGGGTTTTATGAAGCTCTTCAATTTCTATGTCCAGGGCATTCATGCTGCTTGTGTTTTTGTCTATAATAATTTTAATAAACTCCATAGAACATACAATCGCAGCCTTTTTCCACCTCTGGATTAGTTCCAAAGAGATACTGGATTAGTTCCATAGAGATACTGTATATATGTTTTAACAAACATTTGAGCCCAAAAATCCATTAGATGTCGGTTTTGCAAGCCTGCGAGAAAATATCGCAGTACGGATGCCATACGGATTACATACGGAGGATGCCATGCGCAAAATACGCTGCCACACCCTGCCTACGGATGACATACGGATCACTATTTTTGGAACGTTTCTGCGTATTACGGCCATAAAAAACGGACCGTATTTTCATACGCCTAGTGTGACGCCGGCCTAAAGGTTTGTATATTTTTTCAACCACATTAATAAAATTTTATTTTTTTCTTTTTCCATCTGAAAAGATTTCACTTTCTTTTGCAGTGGATTTGTACAGATTATAGGCGACCTTAAAAGTGGAAAAAGGTCTAAAATGATTTTTCTTGATATGATTTTTATATTACATGATAAAAACCTGGCATTTCAACAGGGGTGTGTAGACTTTTTATATCCACTATAAGTCCTCCTATTTTACATTATTTAAATTAAAATTGTTAAATTAAATTAAAGTTTAGTTCTATAAAACTAAGAGAAGAGACTGCAATCTGCTCATGGTCGTTTATTTCATGCCGGTGCCCTGCTGCTGATCATTTGGTGACAGGTTATGAAGTTCTGAATTTCTTGTCTCCAACTTCCCCAGTGGACTCGCTCAGGAGGGAAGTGGTCATCGGTGACAGCAGTAACGGGTTATTCTTGTGTTACATCCGTCTTCTGGAAGAATAACGGTGTCTACGTTTATGACCTAGAAGAAGCCAAAGTATAAATATAAGGTTGCCCATTGCCAAGAATTACATGTACAGCATTATAATGGAGGTTATACTGTTTAGTGTAGGCTCAATAACATTTACCCATTTTATGGGGTCTGCGAGTCCTTCTCCTTCTGGGATAGGATCTTCTGCTTTTCTTGTGAGAAGCCATGATGTCTTGATGGTACCAGGCGGGTTGCTAATAACTTGTGGGCTGCCAGTAGAATGTCCTACACTCTGAGGCCATTATGACACGTAGGACGCTCTCTCATTGCCTAGTAGCTGTGAGGTCACCTGTATGATGTAAGGGAATGTTGGCTAGGTAGGGTTGGCCGCTCTGTTTGTGAATATGGTGGTGGGCATGGCTCATTAACAGAACCGCTCAAGTAAAAAGATATATATATATATATATATATATATATATATATATATATATATATATATACTGTATATATACACACATACATATACACACAGTTAATGTATGGCATATTAAACTCTCCAAATTTTGGGTATCGTTTAGTTACCTCCTCTGTTGCTTTCAAACAACTTCTTACAATTTCTGGATAATCAGTTACCACCAGACAGAGAGAAAAGGTTGTTTTATATTGGTTTTCTTTAACAGGGATTTCACAAAAATTCAACATAAAGAAACATATCTGATTGGTGTCGCCATTTTCAGAGACCCAAAACTTTTATATTTTTCCATGAGGGATTTTTTTGTTGACAGTCACACTATAGGTTTTTTGTACTATTTAGGCTGTGTGCACACAGTGTGTTTTTGATGCGTTTTCGCAGCGTTTTTTCCATGCAGAAATGGGCCAAAACGCTATGGAATTCTTTAAGAAATCTTATTCAATGACAATCCTGAAGTTTTGTGCACATGAAAAGGAAAATATATACTGAAGTATTTGCAGTGTGTTTTTTTTCTCCAGCATATCAGTTCTTTTTGCGTTTCTGCAGCGTATTTCACCCATTAATTTTAATTGAGTCAGTCAAATCCGCAGCAAAAACGCAGGAATAAAAATGTTTGCCGGTTTGCTGAGTTTTTGTTTTGTGTTTTACCGACAGCTGCTGACACCAAGCCCTAATCCCATTATTCTGATGCCACTGCATCAGCATGGAAAAGGTGGTGCTGAACCAAAAAATTACATCACAAAACTCTTTTTTTTAAATATCTTTATTGAGCTCGAAAAATCCTTCATTGCTCTACAAAAACACATACAAAACCGCAGCAAATACACGTTTTTTTTCTGCAGCATTTTTCCTGCCAAGAAATGCAGAAACCTTCAAGATATTTCTGCAAGCAAATACTCACCGTGCGCACATAGCCTTAGGGGTACAGTGTGACTCTTTAGTTCTACAGTGTATACCATAAAGGCTAAATAAACAGATTTATCAAAATATAAAATTTTCTTCCTGAAATGTTTTATTTTTAGAAAGGTGGAAAAAGTTTAAACTTTAAACACTTCCAGACCACCCGATGATGAAAAATGTGTCGAACACTGTCTGCGTTCTTCTCTGCAATGACATTTGTTGTTTGTTTTTTAATTGTAGGGGCACAGCCAGACTCCCCGCAGAGAATGCAGACACAGTTTATTACCGTTTCTTCTTTCCGATCGCTTCATACACAACACTAAACAAGTGTGTACCAAGTGCTTTTACCTCCGGACCCAACATGTGATCACTGGGTGTAGGGAAGAAGCGGGAGCTCGGTGGTCTTTAGAGACCCAGACATCTCTGCTGTGCCGTCAGGAGGCCGATCTTCTCTTGTATCTAATACACAAACCATACAGAGGAAATCAGGTTAAAAAAAAGTATTTAAATGTTGAATTGCCGCCGAAGATATATATATATATATATATAAGAAAAAAAACAGCTAAACCAAATCACTGTAAGGGTGTGTGTCCACTTTCAGGAAACGCTGCGTTTTTGACGCAGCGCTAAGCCGCAGCGTCAAAAACGCAGCGTCCAGATGTTACAGCATAGTGGAGGGGATTTAATTAAATCCCGTCTCCTGTGCATTAAAAAATGCATGCGTTTTTCCTGCAAAAACGCACATGCAGTGCGTTTTTTCAGAACGCAGCATGTTGCTACAATGAGCAAAACACGCAGGAACAACGCAGGTGACCTGCCAGTGACCTCAGGTGCATTTTTGGTCAGGATTTTACCTGCATAAAATCCTGACCAAAGCCTGAAGCAAACCTGACCGTGGACACATACCCTTACTATTCCCAATCCCTTTGTGGTTATAAAAAAAAACTAAAAACACTTTTTACGCTTTTGTTTTTTTTTCCTCCTCTTTTAACAAAAGCCTTAACTTTATTTTTTCATCAAGAAAGCCATTAGAGATATGTATTATTGAATGACGCAGTTTATTTTACCATATCATCTACTAAAAAAACAAGTAAATAATTCAAGTGCAATAAAATGGTGAAAAACATGATATTCTGACCTGGTTTTTTAGGTTTTGTCTTTACAGCGTTCATTGAGTTATAAAAATGACCTGGGAACCTTGGTCAGTAGGTCAGTATGCTCTAGGTCAGTATTATTAAGGTGATAGAAAACTTCCCTTTTTTATTTTTTTTTAAAGTGGTGAACAAAAATTCAGAAGTTTGAAGAAAATAATGTCTTTTTTGACACAAATCTGATGTTTGCAGTGAGACTATTTTGGGGGACATAAGATGTTTTAATTACTTTTTATTGTATTTTTTTAGGGAGGCATGGTAGGAATAAAAAAATCGTAATTCTGGCTTTTTGATTTTTTTCTTTTTTTTTTGTTCACCAATCAGGATAATTAATTTCATATTTTTCCAGGTAGTTTTATGAATGCATCAATACGAAACATGTTAATTCATTTATTTTTATAGCAATATTACTGACTAGTGTTGAGCGATACCGTCCGATACTTGAAAGTATCGGTATCGGAAAGTATCGGCCGATACCGGCAAAGTATCGGATCTAATCTGATACCGATACCCGATACCAATACAAGTCAATGGGACACCAAGTATCGCACGGTATCCTGTATGGTTCCCAGGGTCTGAAGGAGAGGAAACTCTCCTTCAGGCCCTGGGATCCATATCAATGTGTAAAACAAAGAATTAAAATAAAAAATAGGGATATACTCACCCTCTGACGCACCCTGGACTTTACCGCCGTAACTGGGAGCCGTTGTACCTAAGAATGCGCGCTTGAAGGGCCTTAGATGACGTCACGGCACTCTGATTGGTCCGTAGCGGTCGCGTGACCGCTACGCGACCAATCACAAAGCCGTGACGTCACCTAAGGTCTTTCAAGCGCTTGAAATACCTTAGAAGACATCCGCAGCTCCTGATTGGTCGCGTAGCGGTCGCGTGACCGCTACGGACCAATCAGAGCGCCGTGACGTCATCTAAGGCCCTTCAAGCGCGCATTCTTAGGTACAACGGCTCCCGGTTACGGCGGTAAAGTCCAGGGGCCGCCGGAGAGGTGAGTATATCCCTATTTTTTTATTTTAATTCTTTCTTTTACACATTGATATTAATCCCGATACCGATTCCCGATACCACAAAAGTATCGGATCTCGGTATCGGAATTCCGATACCGCAAGTATCGGCCGATACCCGATACTTGCGGTATCGGAATGCTCAACACTATTACTGACCTTTTAATTAATTAAACAAAGATCAAAGTGAGGATAGGTGGGACTTTGGACAGTTCGAGGGGTGGAGGCTGCAAGACTGGGGTGGAGCCTGGGTGGAGTCTCAAGGGGGCTCCAGGAAAAGACATACATATAAAAACAATTAAAAACCATATGAAGGTGCAACAAAATTTGCTCATGACAATGTGTTGCTATATTTCCACGGGGTGTAATCTCTTCGCTTTGGATGCAGCGGATACCCAGCTCTGCCCAAAGCGCCACCCCCTGTTGTACGCTCAGTGATTCCGCATATGTTCATTGAACACATGTGGAATCACCGCATCCTATACATAGACAGTGTTATTTATCTTGCGGAAACGGAGCATCTCTGCAAGATAAATAGACATGCTGCGGTCTGGAAAGAGGCGCCACATGTCTGGTTACGCAGGGCCACCGGATGCAGCCCTGCATGCATAGTGAAGACGGGATTTCATAAAATCTCTTCATTATGCAGTAACATTTGGATGCTGCGGATTGGAAGCTGCGACTGTAAGCAGCTTCCAATCCACAGCAAATCGTCAACGAATCCTTAACATGTAAACATTGCCTATTATGCCTACAATACGCAACAATATAGCAACCAGGACAGGCCTGCACATAACCCAGAAGTCAGGGACAAAAATTTGTAATTTAATATATTGCCCCCTGATTAAAAAAAAATTTAAACCATGTGTGGGTAACCACTAGTGTGTAAACTATATGAAAATATGTATCCAATGTGTTAGTAATAAAATCCTTCACTGGTGTTAGTAATCATAATGTGACAATCTCTATACACAAAATAGTAGACCACGTCAACTCACAAAATATGGCATACTGAATGGTGGACATGTTATGCATGAATGCTACAAAGGAACAGACAAAAATTGTACATATACAGTAAATATCTCAATTAATATCAGAAATAAAGTGTCCCAGCGGAATAAAAATTGCAATGTGGTTAGTGGCGCAAAGAAGCAGCCATTGGGATAAATAGCCTAATCAACCAGTGAAATTACCTGCTGGCATTCACAGTAACGCGATCCCGAAGGAATACAGGAGACACATGGAAGGAGAGAGCATGGTTGGGACAAGAGAATGGCCCCATGCGTATCGCCGTGTCAGGCATCGCTTCATCAGGGGAAGTGATTGGTATGTGCACATCATTTTTGTAGTACTATCCTCTTCTTACAATTGTAGGAGCTTAAATTTTTGTACAATGGATACTCTACTTTATCAAACTAACAGTCTAATACACGACTCAAAAAAATAAAGAGAACACTAAAATACCACATCCTAGATATCCTGAATGAAATATTCCAGTTGCAAATCTTTATTCATTACAAAGTGGAATGCACTGAGAACAATACAACATAAATTGATCAATGTATATAGAAATTCATATCCCATGGAGATTTGGATTTGAAATGATGCTCAAAATCAAATTGGAAAATCAAATTACAGGCTGACCCATCTTCAGTACAAATACCTGAAGACAAGAAAATGATGCTCAGTAGTGTGTGTGTGGCCTCCACGTGCCTGCGTAACCTCCCTACAATGCTTGGGTATGCTCATGAAGAGGCGGTGGATGTTCTCCTGAGGGATCTCCTCACAGACCTGGATTAAAGCATCAGCCAACTCCTGAAATTAGCGGCGGCCGTCCGCATGCTGCTCCCCAAACTTCCTGTGCTTTTACACACTATCCGGCCCACTGGTCTAATCTGCCTTTCTTCTGTTACTTCTGTTATCTCCAACTCTCAACTCTCTCAGACTCTCTACAACCAGGAAGTGTCCCTATTATAACTACTCCTACTGTTTCCTGACTGGGAAAACCCTTAAAGCCTTAACCGTTTCTATGCTGAACCTATTTAAATGCACCTGTCACCACAAATAACACTGTTAAACTGCAGAAAAGCAGTTAATCTGCAGATGAACAGTGTTATGATCCTGCCCAGCTCCTGCACGCAGCCGATTGCAGTGGGGAGAAAATTATCTTTATCTGCAGGTTAACAGCGTTATTTCTGGTGACAGGTTCCCTTTAACTTCCTGTTCTAGTATGCCTCCAACTGCATGGGTAACCAATCCTATCCTAATCTATGAACTTTGCTACACCTAGCCATATTTTCTAATTTCTTATCCTAATACTTTCTCTAGTCTTATCAAAAATACATGTATACTGAACAGGAGGCATCCCATATAATACTAGCATCAAAACATTCTACACAGTCATCCACATTATAACTAAAGTGTGCCTGTTTTGTCAGGAAGGGATGCAGGACATAAATTGACCCAGACATAGCCTTCAACTCTACAGTACCTCTAGGGGTGAGAGCAATGACAAAATGCAAAAGTGACCAAAACAGTCAAAAATAGTGTTGAGCATTCCGATACCGCAAGTATCGGGTATCGGCCGATATTTGCTGTATCGGAATTCCGATACCGAGATCCGATATTTTTGTGGTATCGGGTATCGGTATCGAAACAACATTAATGTGTAAAATAAAGAATTAAAATTAAAAATATTGCTATACTCACCTCTCCGACGCAGCCTGCACCTTACTGAGGGAACCGGCAGCGTTGTTTGCTTAAAATTCGCGCGTTTCCTTCCTTACGTGAAGTCCCGGCTTGTGATTGGTCGCGTGCCGCCCATGTGGCTGCGACGCGACCAATCACAGCAAGCCGTGACGTAATTTCAGGTCCTTCAGGATTTTAAAATTACGTTCCGGCGTTGTGATTGGTCGCGTCGCGGTCACATGGGCGACGCGACCAATCACAAGCCGTGACGTCACGGGAGGCTGGACACGCGCGCATTTTAAAATGCGCGCTTGTCCTGCCTCCCGTGACGTCACGGCTTGTGATTGGTCGCGTCGCCCATGTGGCCGCGACGCGACCAATCACAGCAAGCCGTGACGTAATTTTAGGTCCTTCAGGATTTTAAAATTACGTTCCGGCGTTGTGATTGGTCGCGTCGCGGCCACATGGGCGACGCGACCAATCACAAGCCGTGACGTCACGGGAGGCAGGACAAGCGCGCATTTTAAAATGCGCACGTGTCCAGCCTCCCGTGACGTCACGGCTTGTGATTGGTCGCGTCGCCCATGTGACCGCGACGCGACCAATCACAACGCCGGAACGTAATTTTAAAATCCTGAAGGACCTGAAATTACGTCACGGCTTGCTGTGATTGGTCGCGCCGCGGCCACATGGGCGGCACGTGACCAATCACAAGCCGGGACTTCACGTAAGGAAGTAAACGCGCGAATTTTAAGCAAACAACGCTGCCGGTTCCCTCGGAGAGGTGAGTATAGCAATATTTTTTATTTTAATTCTTTCTTTTACACATTAATATGGATCCCAGGGCCTGAAGGAGAGTTTCCTCTCCTTCAGACCCTGGGAACCATCAGGAATACCGTCCGATACTTGAGTCCCATTGACTTGTATTGGTATCGGGTATCGGTATCGGATTGGATCCGATACTTTGCCGGTATCGGCCGATACTTTCCGATACCGATACTTTCAAGTATCGGACGGTATCGCTCAACACTAGTCAAAAAGGATGAGAACAGAGAGATGGTCTGTGGTCACCCTCTGCAGAACCACTCCTTTATAGGGGTTGTCTTGCTAATTGCCTATCTGGAGCGCCCCCAGACGCAGGGCCGAGGGGTACTCAATACCGGGCCTCTCAGTCTCAGTCCTGGGGTTGTCACAGTGGCTAGACCCGGTCCGTGACCCTGCTAAGGGGCGTCCAATGAAAGATGTGATGATAGTGCGTGGTGCAAGGTGCGATGAATAACGAGGACACAGGGTTGCAGTCTCTTTACCTCTTTACTGAAGGCTTCGCGATCCACAATCCAGAGCACTGCTAACAGGGCTGGCTGAGACCGGCCAGTCCGAAGGCACATCCAGAGTTCCCTTTGCAGGAGGAAATCAGTGCCTACCTTCTAGCGCCTGTGTGTTGTAGTACCTCCCTGCTGAGCACCACGGGATAGTCCTCATAACTGTTGTGTCTGTTTCGATGTTCTCTCTCTCTGTCCCCCAGATGACATGGCTAGGACGCACCCGTATGACGGGGTAGGCCTGGAGTTATTCTGGGACCCTAGAGATGCCCCTCTCCCACAATTGCCTCCTTTGTCTTCGTTAGGTGATTTAGGTGAGACAGCCAACCTATAGTTAACTGTCCTGCCGCTGTTTGAAGTAATACGTAGAGTCTCTTACTTCCTCGGTGCTCCGGCCACCGGCTATGCGCCTCAGAAGGATGTTGCCACGGTCTTAAGGGCACGACTCCTTCTGGTTCTATCTCCTCTGTGCTGTGATCTCGCTTCTCACTTCTCCACAATATACTCCGCTTCGTGTCCTTTCTAAGGAGCCTGCCGCTATACCTTACAGGCACAGCTCCGTAACGATCTGTCCTTTTTCGCTAGGCTGCTGTCAGGATCCCACCCCTGACAGGTCCTCTCCCGATCTCTCCCGGGCTACTTTCTCCCTAACTTCCTGTACAACCCCCAGTTTTACCAGAGTGTGAGGAGTGGCCTAATAGATAGAACCACCCCCCCTGGTGGCCGGAGTGTGGAGTGTAGTGTGTGTCTGTGATACCTGGTCAGGTGAACTCCTTTAGTGCAATCAGACGTAATATCACTCCCCTTAGTGGCAGAGCGACATTACTGCAATGACCAGGACTCTGGGGCGCTGCACTCCCCACCGGTTAAATCCAGTACTCCCGGACTGGGAAAAGAAAAACAACATTACATGGTATTAGGAAACACACCAAATATTTGAAACACTATAAACAAGTAAACACTATGAACAAGTAAACATATAACAGTGCTTCCCTTATGGGAGGTGAGGACGCTTGAACGTTGCAAAAGTTTGGTCATGCACAGTTCATGACTCCCAGTTCAGTAGGTGCAACCTTGAACAGCAGGGACCCTGGGTAAACAAAGGGGTCCCCGTGAAAGTTTTGGAGCAATTCACTGTCCATCACTCCATTGTCCATTTATTAAACCTGTAACAAAGAGATTTACACAAACATTTCCAAGCAAATAACAGCTTAGTATCTCCAAGTTTTATAGCGGAGTGGAGTTTGATTCCTGGTGCTGCGTGTAGACCGCCGCAGTGCAGGGGTTGCTATTGACCCAACAGGGCCCGCTATACCTGCTACCGCTGGTGTAGTGCACTGTCTTCTAGCTACACTTCTAGTGAGTCTGGGTAGCACTGGCAGGCTGGAGCTCTCAGGGCTGCTGTTACTACCGATGGGTACGGCAGATTCACCGATAGCAGAGGGAGGGCTTGCCGGTTCAACGGTTGGCATAGCATCCTCCGGTGGGATTCGCTGTGGTTGCTGGTCCAGATGACCTGGCTCCACATTTAGTTCTGGCGGTGTCAGTTGGCGAAACGTTAGGACAGGCACCACAATGGCCTGGTTTATTTGAGTCCAAGACTGGGGAAAATTGCCAAGAACAGTGTGTGTCATCTTCTCCTCTTCCATGGGTGGAGACATCCCAGGGCCTGTTTCCCCATCTCTCAGCTTATCAGGGCATATCTTAAGGTGGTCTCTGGATATTGCCGTTGAGGTTTCTCCTCCATCCTTGCTGATGAGGCAGACCTTTGTATTGTCAAAATCAGATGGCAGGATGGTATATGGTTCAGCTTCCCATTGATCATCAAGCTTGTGTAATCTCCGCTTTCGTTTGAGCACCTGCTCCCCGGGTGACAAGGGAGTCACAGGAGCATGCTGGTTGTAAGTGCAGCGCCCCAGAGTCCTGGTCGTTGCAGTACTGATGCTCCGCCGCTAAGGGTAGTGACGGTACGTCTGATGGCACTGAAGGAGTTCACCTGACCAGGTATCACAGACACCAATATACTTCACAGTCTGGCCTCCATGGGGAGCTAAGGGTGCTATGTATTAGGCCACTCCTCACAGTCTGGTAAAACTGGGGGTTAGATAGGAAGTTAGTTAGAAGCTGACTGGGTTGGAATCAGGCAACATCCTGTGGCAGAGGGTGTTGCAGGGGAAGATTCAGGGGGGTCCCTGTCAGGGGTGGGATCCTGACAGAGGCCTAGCGAACAGAAAGAACGTTACGGGACCGCGCCTGCACTTCATTGTGGCGGTACCCCAAGAAAGGACAAGAAGCGAGGTTTATTGTGAAGAGTGAGAAACGAGATCAACGCAACAAGGAGAAAACACCAGTAGGAGTCGTGCTGTAAGATCGAGGCAACATCCTACTGAGGCGCGTAGCCGGTGGCCGGAAACGCGGAGGAAGTACTGGCTCCAAGCCTTACTTCAAACCAACGGCAGGACAGTCAGTTATAGGCGGGCTGTCTCACCTAAATCACCTAAGCAGACATAGGGGGCAACAGTGGGAGAGGGGCGACACTAGGGTCCCGGAAGAACTCCAGGCCTACCCGTCATACGGGTGCGTCCTAGCTATATCATCTGGGGGACTGAGAAGAACATCAGAATCAGTTGTGAGGGAACATCAGAAACAGACACAACAGTTGTGAGGACTATCCCGTGGTGCTCAGCAGGGAAGGACTACAACACACAAGCACTAGAAGGAAGGCACAGATTTCCACCTGCAAAGGGAACTCTGGAGGTGCCATCGGACTGGCCGGTCTCAGACAGCCCTGTTAACCGTACTCTGGACTGAGGATCTTGAAGCCTTCAGTAAAGAGGTAAAGAGACTGCAACCCTGTGTCCTCGTTATTCATCGCACCCTGCACCCCACATCATCACTCCCAACTTTTACTGGACGCCCCTTAGCAGGTTCACGGACCGGGTCTAGCCACCGTGACAATCCCAGAACCGAAACAGAGAGGCCCAGTACCGGGTACCCCTCGGCCCTGCAACAGTGGGGGCGCTCCATAATCCCTTTCTTGTTTTTTTCGGGCTTGGGCGAGACTTCTTTCCACACATTCTTGTACTTTGCGGTACCTTTGCTGCCTCTCTGTATCCCAGTCCGCATCTGGCGAAATATCTTCGGGGGTCAGGACCCCCATGTCCAGATCAACAGGTAACTTGCTAGACCTCCCTCGCATCAGGTACGCTGGGGTGCAGTTGGTGGAATTCACTGGGATGTGGTTGTACATATCCACCAAGTCTGGTAACTTTGTGGGCCACAAGTTCCATTCCTCCACAGTTAAGGTCTTTAGTAAGTCAATCACCACCTGGTTCATCTTCTCACACATCCCGTTGGTTTGTGGGTGGTATGGCGTGGTTCTGATCTTCTTACATCCATACAGATGGCAGAACTCCTGGAACACTTCTGCTTTGAATGCTGGCCCCTGATCAGTCAGTACCTTCTCCGGGTACCCATGGGGTCGACAGAAGTACTGCTGGAAGGTTTTGGCGGCCGTTCTAGCCGTTAGATCTTTGACCAGCATGACTACCAGGAATCTGGAGTAGTGGTCCACGATGGTGAGAGCATAGATATAGCCTGACTGGCTAGGTGTTAACTTCACGTGATCCAGCGTGACCAGCTCGAGTGGCCATTTGGTGATGATGGGCTGCAAGGGAGCCCACTGGCTGTCACGATCCTTCTGGCGTAGGCTGCATGGGCCACACTCTCGGCACCACTTCTCGATGGCTTTCTTCATACAAATCCAGTAGAACCTCCCTCGGAGCAGCCTCTCCAGCTCCCTCCATCCGAAGTGTCCTGCCCCATCATGGAATGCTCCCAGGACCATTGGCACATCTTGTCTTGGGACCACGATCTGCCATACCAATTTGTGAGTGCGTGGGTCAATGCTCCTCCGGCACAGCTTACCATTGTGAATAAACAGTTTGCCCCTCTCCTTCGACAACTGTAATGCCTCTGGTGGATCATCCGGGCCGGGATGCAAACCTGCCTGCGTCAGGAGCTTTTTCACCCGACGGACCGCAGGGTCACCAGTCACCAGTCCTTGATCACCGTGACCTTGTCGGGGTCTGGGGCCACTCTTTTGGCACTCACCACATGGCCCAGGTACTGCACTTTGGGTTTTAGTAGATGGCATTTGGATGGTTTCACCTTTAAGCCAAAGTTGGACAGTGCTTCGAACACCTCGGCCAGGTGCTTCAAATGGTCTTCATAGGTCTTAGAGAAGACAATGACATCGTCCAGATAAAGCAGCATGGTTTCAAAGTTCTTGTGTCCCAGACAGCACTCCATCATCCTCTGGAATGTCCCTGGGGTGTTACACAATCCGAAGGGCATGTAGTTGAACTCGCAGAGACCCATCTGCGTCGTGAAGGCTGTCTTCTCCTTGTCCGCATCTGCCATGGTAACCTGCCAGTACCCACTGGTGAGATCCAAGGTAGAGAAGTAGTTAGCAGACTTTAAAGCAGCCAAGGACTCCTCTGTCATGATCTCAATGGCAAGAGATCATAGCATAAGCATATATAGGAACTAGCTCTTGGAAGATGGGAACTGAGCTGACCATGAACTAAACCTAACACACAACTAGCAGTGGCCGGGTAGCATGCCTACGTTGATTCTAGATGCCCAGCACCAGCCGGAGGACTAAATAATGCTAGCAGAGGAAAATATTAGTCCTAGCTCACCTCTAGAGAAATACCCCAAAAGGAGACAGAGGCCCCCCACATGTATTGGCGGTGAATTAAGATGAAACAACAAACGTAGTATGAAAATAGGTTTAGCAAATTTGAGGTCCACTTACTACATAGCAGAAGACAGAAAGGACACTTTCATGGTCAGCTAAAAACCCTAATCAAAACACCATCCAGAAATTACTTTAAAACTCTGGCATTAACTCATAACACCAGAGTGGCAATTCCTGTTCACAAGAGCTTTCCAGACACAGTAACGAAACTAGAGCTGTGAACTGGAACAAAAATGCAAAAACAAACATGGACAAGAGTCCAACTTATCTAGTAGTTGTCTAGGAGCAGGAACAAGCACAGAGAGGCTTCTGATAACATTGTTGACCGGCAAGAAACTAACAGAGCAGCAAGGTTATATAGCGACTCCCACATCTTGATGGGAACAGGTGAACAAAGAAGATGAAGACACCAGTTCAATTCCACCAGTAGCCACCGGGGGAGCCCAGAATCCAAATTCACAACAGTACCCCCCCCTCAAGGAGGGGGCACCGAACCCTCACCAGAACCACCAGGGCGATCAGGATGGGCCCTATGAAAGGCACGAACCAGATCAGAGGCATGAACATCAGATGCATTCACCCAAGAATTATCCTCCTGGCCGTATCCCTTCCACTTGACCAGATACTGGAGTCTCCGTCTGGAAACACGAGAGTCTAAGATTTTCTCCACAACGTACTCCAACTCACCCTCAACCAACACCGGAGCAGGAGGCTCAACGGAAGGCACAACCGGTACCTCATACCTGCGCAATAATGACCGATGAAAAACGTTATGAATAGAAAAGGATGCAGGGAGGTCCAAACGGAAGGAAACAGGGTTAAGAATCTCCAATATCTTATACGGGCCAATGAACCGAGGCTTAAACTTAGGAGAAGAGACCCTCATAGGGACAAAACGAGAAGACAACCACACCAAATCCCCAACACAAAGCCGAGGACCAACACGACGGTGGCGGTTGGCAAAAAGCTGAGTCTTCTCCTGGGACAACCTCAAATTGTCCACCACCTGCCCCCAGATCTGATGCAATCTCTCCACCACAGCATCCACTCCAGGACAATCCGAAGATTCCACCTGACCAGAGGAAAATCGAGGATGAAACCCCGAATTACAGAAAAACGGGGACACCAAAGTGGCAGAGCTGGCCCGATTATTGAGAGCGAACTCCGCCAATGGCAAAAAAGCAACCCAATCATCCTGGTCAGCAGACACAAAACACCTCAGATATGTCTCCAGGGTCTGATTAATCCGCTCGGTCTGGCCATTCGTCTGAGGATGGAAAGCGGACGAAAAAGATAAATCTATGCCCATCCTAGCACAGAATGCCCGCCAAAATCTAGACACGAATTGGGTCCCTCTGTCAGAAACGATATTCTCAGGAATACCATGCAAACGAACAACATTTTGAAAAAACAGAGGAACCAACTCGGAAGAAGAAGGCAACTTGGGCAGAGGAACCAAATGGACCATCTTAGAGAAACGGTCACACACCACCCAGATGACAGACATCTTCTGAGAAACAGGCAGATCTGAAATAAAATCCATCGAGATGTGCGTCCAAGGCCTCTTAGGAATAGGCAAGGGCAACAACAATCCACTAGCCCGAGAACAACAAGGCTTGGCCCGAGCACAAACGTCACAAGACTGCACAAAGCCTCGCACATCTCGTGACAGGGAAGGCCACCAGAAGGACCTTGCCACCAAATCCCTGGTACCAAAAATGCCAGGATGACCTGCCAACGCAGAAGAATGAACCTCAGAGATGACTCTACTGGTCCAATCATCAGGAACAAACAGTTTATCAGGTGGGCAACGATCAGGTCTATCCGCCTGAAACTCCTGCAAGGCCCGCCGCAGGTCTGGAGAAACGGCTGACAATACCACTCCATCCTTAAGGATACCTGTGGGCTCAGAGTTACCAGGTGAGTCAGGCTCAAAACTCCTAGAAAGGGCATCCGCCTTAACATTCTTAGAACCCGGTAGGTATGACACCACAAAATTAAACCGAGAGAAAAATAATGACCAGCGCGCCTGTCTAGGATTCAGGCGCCTGGCGGTCTCAAGATAAATCAAATTTTTGTGGTCAGTCAATACCACCACCTGATGTCTGGCCCCCTCAAGCCAATGGCGCCACTCCTCAAAAGCCCACTTCATGGCCAAAAGCTCCCGATTCCCAACATCATAATTCCGCTCAGCGGGCGAAAATTTACGGGAAAAGAAGGCACAAGGCCTCATCACGGAGCAGTCAGAACTTTTCTGCGACAACACTGCCCCAGCTCCGATCTCAGAAGCGTCGACCTCAACCTGAAAAGGTAGAGCAACATCAGGCTGACGCAACACAGGGGCAGAGGAAAAACGGCGCTTAAGCTCCCGAAAGGCCTCCACAGCATCAGGGGACCAATCAGCAACATCAGCACCCTTCTTAGTCAAATCGGTCAATGGCTTAGCAATATCCGAAAAACCAGCAATAAATCGACGATAAAAGTTAGCAAAGCCCAAAAATTTCTGAAGACTCTTAAGAGAAGAGGGCTGCGTCCAATCACAAATAGCTTGAACCTTGACAGGATCCATTTCAATGGAAGAGGGGGAAAAAATATATCCCAAAAAGGAAATCCTCTGTACCCCAAAAACACACTTAGAACCCTTCACACACAAAGAATTAGACCGCAAAACCTGAAAAACCCTCCTGACTTGCTGGACATGAGAGTCCCAGTCATCCGAAAAAATCAGAATATCATCCAGATACACAATCATAAATTTATCCAAATAATCGCGAAAAATATCATGCATAAAGGACTGGAAAACTGACGGAGCATTAGAAAGACCAAAAGGCATCACTAAATACTCAAAGTGGCCCTCGGGCATATTAAATGCGGTTTTCCACTCATCCCCCTGCCTGATTCGCACCAAATTATACGCCCCACGAAGGTCAATCTTAGAGAACCACTTGGCCCCCTTTATGCGAGCAAACAAATCAGTCAGCAACGGCAATGGGTATTGATATTTAACAGTGATTTTATTCAAAAGCCGATAATCAATACATGGTCTCAAAGAGCCGTCTTTTTTTGACACAAAGAAAAAACCGGCTCCTAAGGGAGATGACGATGGACGAATATGTCCCTTTTCCAAGGACTCCTTTATATATTCACGCATAGCAGCATGTTCAGGCACAGACAGATTAAATAAACGACCCTTTGGGTATTTACTACCCGGGATTAAATCTATGGCACAATCGCACTCTCGGTGCGGAGGTAACGAACCAAGCTTGGATTCTTCAAAGACGTCACGATAGTCAGACAGGAACTCAGGAATTTCAGAGGGAATAGATGATGAAATGGAAACCACAGGTACATCCCCATGAGCCCCCTTACATCCCCAGCTCAACACAGACATAGCTCTCCAGTCGAGGACTGGGTTGTGAGATTGCAGCCAAGGCAATCCTAGCACCAAATCATCATGTAGATTATACAGCACCAGAAAGCGAATAATCTCCTGGTGACCCGGATTAATACGCATAGTTACTTGTGTCCAGTATTGTGGTTTATTATTAGCCAATGGGGTGGAGTCAATCCCCTTCAGAGGAATAGGAGTCTCCAAAGGCTCTAAATCATACCCACAGCGTTTGGCAAAGGACCAATCCATAAGACTCAAAGCGGCGCCAGAGTCGACATAGGCGTCCGTGGTAATAGATGACAAAGAGCAAATCAGGGTCACAGATAGAATAAACTTAGACGGTAAGGTGCAAATGGAAACAGATTTACCAAGTTTTTTAGTGCGCTTAGAGCATGCTGATATAACATGAGTAGAATCACCACAATAGAAACACAACCCATTTTTCCGTCTAAAATTCTGCCGCTCGCTTCGGGACAGAATTCTATCACACTGCATACTCTCTGGCGATTTCTCAGTGGACACCGCCAGATGGTGCACTGGTTTGCGCTCCCGCAAACGCCTATCGATCTGAATAGCCATTGTCATGGACTCATTCAGACCCGCAGGCACAGGGAACCCCACCATAACATCCTTAATGGCATCAGAGAGACCCTCTCTGAAAGTCGCCGCCAGGGCGCACTCATTCCACTGAGTAAGCACAGACCATTTACGGAATCTTTGGCAGTAGATTTCCGCTTCATCTTGCCCCTGAGATAGGGACATCAAAGTTTTTTCTGCCTGAAGCTCCAAATGAGGTTCGTCATAAAGCAACCCCAAGGCCTGAAAAAACGCATCCACATTGAGCAACGCAGGATCCCCTGGTGTCAATGAAAAAGCCCAGTCTTGAGGGTCGCCCCGGAGCAAGGAAATCACAATCCTGACCTGCTGTGCAGGGTCTCCGGCAGAGCGAGATTTCAGGGACAAAAATAATTTGCAATTATTTCGAAAATTCTGAAACCCAGATCTATTCCCCGAGAAAAATTCCGGCAAAGGAATTCTCGGCTCAGATACAGGTGCATGACAAACAAAATCTTGCAAATTTTGTACCTTCGTGGCGAGATTATTCAAACCTGCAGTTACCCTCTGAAGATCCATTACAAACAGGTGGACACAGAGCCATTCAAAGGGGAGAAAAAAAAAAAAAAAAAAAAAAAATTTCAGCAGACTACTTATTTCTCTCCTTTCTCAGCCAAGGATTTTAACCCTTTAGTGGGCCGGTCAAACTGTCATGATCTCAATGGCAAGAGATCATAGCATAAGCATATATAGGAACTAGCTCTTGGAAGATGGGAACTGAGCTGACCATGAACTAAACCTAACACACAACTAGCAGTGGCCGGGTAGCATGCCTACGTTGATTCTAGATGCCCAGCACCAGCCGGAGGACTAAATAATGCTAGCAGAGGAAAATATTAGTCCTAGCTCACCTCTAGAGAAATACCCCAAAAGGAGACAGAGGCCCCCCACATGTATTGGCGGTGAATTAAGATGAAACAACAAACGTAGTATGAAAATAGGTTTAGCAAATTTGAGGTCCACTTACTACATAGCAGAAGACAGAAAGGACACTTTCATGGTCAGCTAAAAACCCTAATCAAAACACCATCCAGAAATTACTTTAAAACTCTGGCATTAACTCATAACACCAGAGTGGCAATTCCTGTTCACAAGAGCTTTCCAGACACAGTAACGAAACTACAGCTGTGAACTGGAACAAAAATGCAAAAACAAACATGGACAAGAGTCCAACTTATCTAGTAGTTGTCTAGGAGCAGGAACAAGCACAGAGAGGCTTCTGATAACATTGTTGACCGGCAAGAAACTAACAGAGCAGCAAGGTTATATAGCGACTCCCACATCTTGATGGGAACAGGTGAACAAAGAAGATGAAGACACCAGTTCAATTCCACCAGTAGCCACCGGGGGAGCCCAGAATCCAAATTCACAACACTCCTCTATCCTGGGCAGGGGGTATGCATTCTTATGTGTAATGCGATTTAGTTGCCTATAATCCACACACATCCTCATGGTGCCATCTTTCTTCCTAACAAGGACTAATGGAGCTGCCCAGGGACTACAACTGTCTCTCACTACCCCAGCCTCCTTCATCTCTCGCAACATGTCCTTGGCACACTGATAATGAGCTGGGGGTACAGGACGGTATCTCTCTTTGATGGGTGGGTGATCTCCCGTGGGGATATGATGCTGAATCCCTTTTACCTGCCCGAAATCTAGGGGGTGCTTGCTGAATACCCGCTCATACTCATGAACCACCCTGTAGGCCCCCTGTGTCTGGTGAGATGGGGTAGAATCAGTGCCCACATGTAGTTCCCGACACCAATCTTTCGATTGCCCCGCAGAGCCGTTGTCCTCCGCCGGACTGGACAGAACCAAGGGCCCAGGTGCCTGTATCACACTATTATTAACAATAAACAGCTTGGCAAGCGTGACATATTTGGCTAGGTGGACTTCTTCCTCCCCACAGTTAAGAACACGTACTGGCACCCTCCCCTTACGGATGTCAACCACCCCTCTGGCTGTCAGGAGGGTAGGCCTATTATCTGAGTACACAGGTTCTACCAGGGCCTGATAGTCTTCACCCCTAAGGCCTATGGCTGCCCGACACCATATTAACATTTCACTCCTGGGGGGTATCGCAATGGGGTTCGAATCACTCACTGTAACCCGACCAATCTCACCACCAGTCAACTCCACTTGCTGTCTCTGCATCAGAGCTCTGATTTCTTTCTGCAGGGCATGTTGTTCACTGTAACCCGCTGTTTTGGCGACCTGCTGCAACAAGACAATAACTTCTGCAAGACAATTCTCTATGACATTAGTACCGATGGTCATCATGGGGTTACATTCACGTCGGTCGATATCAACTATAACAATTCCCTGGGCCTCCAATTCTACCCGCCCCACCTTAATGGTGACCTCTTTATACCCCACTTGTGGCAGTGGCAGACCATTACTAGCTATTATGGAGAAATCATCATCAGGGACACGGGTAATGTCGGTGTCCTCCCAATAACGTCTATAAAGGATGTAAGGCATAGTCGTCACCTGGGAACCGGTGTCCAGCAAAGCGTTCATGGGGATACCGTCGATCACGATGGGGAGAACTGGTCGCCCTCCGATGTACTTGGCTCTCCAATTCTGCGGGCCTGACCGTCCTACTCCTGGGGGTTGGCCCTCTGCCCCAGGGGTTGCTCGTTTAAATGACAGTACCTTGCAAGATGGCCCACCTGATGGCAGCGGCGGCAGATAGGTCGTCCATCCCGGTGAAAGCGATCGTCGTCTCTGCCTCTGGTCGATGGAACCCTCCTCTGTCGCTGCCAGGGGACATCCTCCGGTCTGGAAGCCAGCTGGATCTTCTCCTTGGGGGCCTCCTGTAGGGACTGGACGGTCCCGGCTAAGGCGGCAACGCTCTTGGTCAGTTCCTGCATCTGGAGGCGTAGTCCTGCAGGGGAATCATCTTCCAGGATCTGGGCATCGGCCTCAGCGGAGACGGTTGCTTCCGGCGCCACCTCCTGGTGGTACGTGAGGGCTTGACGCTTGGGAAGTACGGCACGGCTGGGCTGTCACTCTGGCAGTGCTGGATGGCTTTATCTTTAAATTGCACAAAAGTCAGGTCTGGATTCTGCATGGCCAGGAAGTGGAGCTGGGCCCTTTGGTGACTGCACAGGAGCCCCTCGATGAACCGCTCTTTCAGGATCTTATCTTCATCTTGCATGCTGCTTGGGTCACTCTGCTTGATGGCCCACAGTGCCTCCTGAAGATTAAGGGCATAGTCCAGTAAGCTATCCTGCGGCCTCTGCTTGCACCCATAGAATGTCAATTTAATTTCTGTAGCTGTGCGGGTGTCAAAGGTGGTTTTAAGCTTCGCAAAGACCTGTTGTGCAGTTCTCTTATCTGCGGCGGGCCACGATTTCACTTCCCTCAAAGCCGGTCCAAAGAATTGGCCTGTTATCATATGAACTTTCTGAGGCTCCGTCAAGGGATAAACCTGGAGCAGGCTACAAATCCACTCTTTAAAGTCAGTTAACGTATGGGATTCTCCAGAGTATCGTGGGAGCCAGGCGGCTCCGGGTAGATATGGCATGGAGAAGGGCATTATGGCTGTCATAGCTGCGGCAGTGTCCGGCTGGCTAATGGGAGCGGCAAGCCCTGCGGCCTCCGGCGGTGATACAAGGCCCACGGCTGCGTCAACTGCGGGGTCTGGAAGTGCCCTTGAGCCTGCGGCTGCGACCGCCGCCTCCACTCCTCCGGGGTCCGACATGGCCGTTCCTCTTCCGGGATCGGCATCTCACCGCGTCTTCTCGCTCTTTTTGGCCGGCTCCGCCCATGAAGATATAACTCCTCCCCTCTAGCTCCACACGGCGCGGCGATGGCGGATTTTGGCGGCAAGTGGCAATACACAGTCTTTGCAATAAGTCACAGTTCAAGCACAATCCAACACAGTTCCAAGGCACACATGACCTGATTCTTCAGGCTTAAGTAGATCCTGTTCGTGACGCCAAGTTGGAGCGCCCCCAGGCGCAGGGCCACGGGGTACTCAATACCGGGCCTCTCAGTCTCAGTCCTGGGGTTGTCACGGTGGCTAGACCCGGTCCGTGACCCTGCTAAGGGGCGTCCAATGAAAGATGTGATGATGGTGCATGGTGCAAGGTGCGATGAATAACGAGGACACAGGGTTGCAGTCTCTTTACCTCTTTACTGAAGGCTTCGCGATCCACAATCCAGAGCACTGCTAACAGGGCTGGCTGAGACCGGCCGGTCCGAAGGCACATCCAGAGTTCCCTTTGCAGGAGGAAATCAGTGCCTACCTTCTAGCGCCTGTGTGTTGTAGTACCTCCCTGCTGAGCACCACGGGATAGTCCTCACAACTGTTGTGTCTGTTTCGATGTTCTCTGTTGTGAATTCTGTTCTCGAGCTCCCTCCTGTGGTTATGAATGGTACTTCGGTGAGTTCTGTTCATGGACTCCCTCTGGTGGCTGTGAGTGGAGCTGCTGGTTCTGAGATTCCTTCTCCAGCTGATCTCGTTCAGGCCTTGGCTGGCTGCTCTATTTAACTCCACTCAGAGCTTTACTTGATGCCAGCTGTCAATGTCCTAGTACTGGATCAGTTCTCTTGGATCTTTCAGATGACCTGTCTATTTCAGCAAAAGCTAAGTCCCTGCTAGCTTATTTGTTACCACTGTGTTTTTGTCCAGCTTGCTATTGTGATTTTATCTTGTTAGCTGGAAGCTCTGGGATGCAGAGTGGCACCACCGCGCCGTGAGTCGGTGCGGTGGTTTCTTTTGCATACTCTGCGTGGTTTTTTTGTTAGTTTTTATGCTGACCGAAAAGATACCTTTTCTAACCTCTGTCTGTTTAGTTAGTCTGGCCTCCTATGCTGAAATCTATTTCATTCCTGTGTTTGTGACTTCCATCTTAACTCACAGTCAATATATGTGGGGGCTGCCTATTTCTTTGGGGAATTTCTCTGAGGCAAGGTAGGCTGTATTTTCTACCTTTAGGGGTAGTTAGCTCTTAGGCTGTGAAGAGGCATCTAGGCAGAGTCAGGAACGCTCCACGGCTATTTCTAGTTGTTGTGATAGGATTAGGGGTTGCGGTCAGCAGAGCTCCCACTTCCCAGAGCTCATCCCGTATTGCTAGTTTTCTCATCTGGTCATTTCTAGTCCTCCTAACCACCAGCCAAACATAACAGTTCTCTCTCTCTGTCCCCCAGATGATATGGCTAGGACGCACCCATATGACGGGGTAGGCCTGGAGTTATTCTGGGACCCTAGAGACGCCCCTCTCCCACAATTGCCTCCTTTGTCTTCGTTAGGTGATTTAGGTGAGACAGCCAACTTATAGTTAACTGTCCTGCCGCTGTTTGAAGTAATACGTAGAGTCTCTTACTTCCTCGGTGCTCCGGCCACCGGCTACGCACCTCAGAAGGATGTTGCCATGGTCTTAAGGGCACGACTCCTACTGGTTCTATCTCCTCTGTGCTGTGATCTTGCTTCTCACTTCTCCGCAATATACTCCGCTTCGTGTCCTTTCTAAGGAGCCTGCCGCTATACCTTACAGGCACAGCTCCGTAACGATCTGTCCTTTTTCGCTAGGCCGCTGTCAGGATCCCACCCCTGACAGGTCCTCTCCCGATCTCTCCCGGGCTACTTTCTCCCTAACTTCCTGTACAACCCCCAGTTTTACCAGAGTGTGAGGGGTGGCCTAATAGATAGAACCACCCCCCCTGGTGGCCGGAGTGTGGAGTGTAGTGTGTGTCTGTGATACCTGGTCAGGTGAACTCCTTTAGTGCAATCAGACATAATATCACTCCCCTTAGTGGCAGAGCGACATTACTGCAACGACCAGGACTCTGGTGCGCTGCATATCAATTCTACCTGTTTGTTCAATTTGCACAACAGCAGGAGAAATTGATTGCCAATCGGTGATGCTTCATAACTGAACAGGTTGATTTCACAGAAGTGTGATTGACTTGGAGTAACATTGTGTCATTAAAGTGTTCCCTTTATTTTTGGGGGCAGTGTATATACCCTGCAAGCTGAAGATGCACACTAGATAAACCTCTGCCAAACCCACTGATTTTGGTATGATTGGCCAAACACCCAATGCAGTGGGGAGAGAAGGATCCCACATTTTAAACTTTGATGGTCGAAACTTCTTTTTGGGGGTAGAGATGAGCTGCTGCCACAGGAGTCTGATAATGAAGAACATAGGAGTTCTCAACTGAAACGAGTGCTCCTGTGTTTGGAGGAGTCAGGATTAATTTTATATACAGGTGGTTCTCACAAAATTAGAATATCATCAAAAAGTTAACTTATTTCTGTTCTTCAATGCAAAAAGTGAGACTCATCATTATATAGAGTCATTACAAACAGAGTGATCTATTTCAAATGTTTATTTCTGTTAATGTTGATGATTATGGCTTACAGCCAATAAAAACTCAAAAGTAATTATCTCAGTAAATTAGAATACCTTATAACACCATCTTGAAAAATGATTTTAAAATCCAAAATGTTGGCCTACTGAAATGTATGGTCATTAAAGGTGCACTAAATACGGGCTCCTTTTGCAACAATTACTGCATCAATGCGGTGTGGCATGGAGGTGATCAGCCTTTGGCACTGCTGAGGTGCTAAGGAAGCCCAGGTTGCTTTGATAACAGCCTTCAGCTTGTCTGCATTATTATGTCTGGTGTCTCTGTGATGTCCCAGGGTCCTGGTCATCACAGTGGCATTGCTTTCCTCATGGGGAGAGTGATGCCATGCTTGGAGGCAAGGATGGATAACTTTCACCATGTAAACACAAACAAGCTTTTGATCCTATTTCTAGGCGACTTCCCTATATATATTTTGGTTTGGAGGGAAAGAGAGAGAGAGTTCCTCTCAGAGAGACAGAGGGGAAGGTGTTATGATCTGGTGGCCTAAGAGCAGCATGAGACGTACTCTGGAGAAGGTGGTACCTGTATTGACCGCAGACCCTGAACCTAACACCGCAACTAGAAGTAGCCGTGAAATGTACCTAGCGCTCCCTAGACATCTCGACACAGCCGGAGGACTAATTACCCCTAGAGATAGAAAAGGGAAAACTATCTTGCCTCAGAGAAAATCCCCAAAGGATAGGCAGCCCCCCACAAATATTGACTGTGACAGGAGAGGGAAAAAACATACACAGACTGAAATGAGAATTTAGCAAAGGAGGCCACTTCTAGCTAAATAGAAAGAATAGGACAGAGTACTATGCGGTCAGTATTAAAACACTAGAAAATATCCACCACAGAAAATACAAAATCTCCACAGCTAACTAAAGATATGGAGGGTATATCTGCATCTCCAGAGATACCAGCTTGGCTAAAAAAATCCTTATACAGACCAAGCTGTACAAGACAAAACATAGAAAAGAACTGAACAAAAAGACCACAGCATGTGGACAGCAAAATCAAGGCCAGAACTTATCTTTGTTGAAACAAACTGCAAAGCAGAAGAGACCAGGCAGGGATGAGAATCCTCCAGGAACAATGGACAACTGGCACTGACTAAAGGGTGAAGCAAGACTAAATAGCCCAGTCAAAATTGCAAGAAGTGAACACACCTGATAAATGCTGTGATTCAGAGACAGCAGCGCTACCACTTACAACCACCGGAGGGAGCCCAAGAGCAGAATTCACAACAGGAAGGAAGCAGAGTGGCCGTGCATCCACGAGAAAGAGCTGCAGCTCCTGGACAGAGATAACACCGAAAGCAGTGCAGATTGTAGCGAGCGTGTGGGAGAGAGAAGCACAGGCGAGGACACCAGGGGGAGGACAGCAGCGAACAGACTGTCTCCCTGGCAAAGCGCAGACACCAGTAGCCGGAAGACCGAGGCTTTTGTGGGACTCTAAGACACATAGCAGAAACCGACAGGACAGCTGTATTATATATCACCTGTTCATCCTAACACCCAGGCGACACAGTGACACATAGAGCCCGGGTCGTGAAAGAGACCCTGTAAAAAGGCTCGAGTCTCCTGTCATATGAGTTTGTGTCCTTACCTATATGGGGGACAGAGAGAAGAACTGTGAGGACCTTATCAGAAGCCATAGACAGTAAGGGACTACATTACCACCGCGCTAGAAGGAAGGCTTTAATCTCCACCTGGAAAAGGGGACTGCCAACTTGCCTCCAAGCCGGCCGGACCCTGCCTGTCCTGTGATCTGGTGCCCTGGACAGTGGTAACCTGAAGTCTTCAGTAAACCAGGTAAAGAGACTGCAAACCTGTGTCCTCGTTCTTTACTGCACTATTCACCATCTTTCATCTACACACCGGCAGCCCTGGGGATATACTTCACCTGTGTGAAGTTATAACATCTAGCTACCATAACATCACCCCAGAAGACCCCTTAAAGCAGCATTGGTCCCTTCTGACAGAATACCACAGGTGGCATCATGAACACAAACTGTAATCAATACCCCTTTTACATGGGCGCCAAGGGCCACGGTCCGGGTCGCCACCATGACATCCCCATGTGAACACCGGACCCGGTGCCGAGTACCCCGCTGCCCTGGTAGGGCGCACCATCTCTCATATTCCATCTTTACAAAACCCCATACATTATCTATGCGGATAAGGTCTTGCGAGTTTTCTGGTCAATCAAGCACAGTGATACTGTTGTATTCAAACCAGGTATTGGTACGTTTGGCAGTGTGGACAGGTGCCAAGTCCTGCTTGAGAATGAAATTTCCATCTCCAAAAAGCTTGTTGGTAGAGGGAAGCATGAAGTGCTCTAAAATTTCCTGGTAGACAGCTGCGCTGACTTTGGTCTTGATAAAACACAGAGGACCTACATCAGCAGATGACATGGCTCCCCAAACCATCACTGATTGTGGAAACTTCACACTAGACCTCAAGCAGTTTGGATTATGGTCTTCTCCACTCTTCCTCCACACTCTGGGTCCTTGATTTCCAAATTAAATCTAAAATTTACTTTTATCTGAAAACAAAACCTTGGACCACTGAGCAACAGTCTAGCTCTTCTTCTCCTTGATCCAGGTAAGACGCTTCTGGCATTGTCCATTGGTCATGAGTGGCTTGACACAAGGAATGCGACACTTGTAGCCCATGTCCTGGATATGTCTGTGTACTGTGGCTCTTGAAGCAATGACTCCAGCAGCACTCAACTCATTGTGAATATCCCCTAAATTTTTGAAAGGCCTTTTCTTAACAATCCTTTCAAGGCTGCGGTTATCCCGGTTGCTTGTGCACCTTTTTCTACCACACTTTTTCCTTCCACTCAACTTTCCATTAATGTGCTTGGATACCGCACTCTGTGAACAGTCAGCTTCTTTAGCAATGACCTTTTGTAGCTTACCCTCCTTGTGGGGGTGTGTCAATGACTGCTTTCTGGACATCTGCCAAGTCAACAGTTTTCCCATTAACAGAAGCAAACACTTGAAATAGATCACTCTGTTTGTCATGACTCTATATAATATATGAGTTTCACTTTTTGTATTGAAGAACTGTAATAAATCAACTTTTTGATGATATTCTAATTTTGTGAGAGCACCTGTAGTATACAATAAAAATATTAGTCTATTTTTAAGCTCAGCAAACAGCTGAGCTTCAGCGGAGGATCAAGATGGCTTCTGGAGACATTCAGCAGGCCCCCATCTGTCGTGGTAATCCATTAGCACCCGGTGATCATGCTGATGGGAGCGGAACCAGCTGTGACGTTATTTAAATGTCTCTAACAGCAACGTTTAACCCGTTCACCACCTTGTGATATTTTGCTCTCCTTCTTCACACAGCCATTACATTTTTACTTTTCCATCAATATAGCCGAATGAGGTGTTGTTTTTTGCGGAACGAGTTGTACTTTTTAAAGGCACCATTCATTCAACCACATAGTGTACTGGAAAATGTGAAGAAAATTCAAAGTGCAGTGAAAAGAAAAGTGCAATCCCACAACTGCTTTTTGAGTTTTTTATTTACCATATTCACTAAATGCTAAAACTGACTTGCCAATATGATTCTCCAGGTGAAGTACTGCCCATACAGTGGGGTTAGGGCCCAGATCTGCTCAGGGGCCCAGGGGTGATTCCTCTGTTACCCTATGCTACTCTATGAGACAGTTTGAGCCTTCCCACCACGTACAGTGCATGCGCTGGAGGATTCGCAAATCTGCAGTCACAAACCAGACAACCCCAGGTCCAGCACTGGGTACACATATTTATTTAGGTGTTTATGATATTTGCTATTGGTATCTGTTCAGTATTTTTACATATACTTCATACTCAAGCTCTTAAGAATTTTTCTGGTTATCACTAGTTAGAGTCCTTCGGTTTAGTAAATGTTTTTAGTGTATGCCTTGGATTATATGTAAATATTGAGTTTTTATTGCATACATTTTTCCCTTATTGTCAATAGCTTTCTATACAGTACAGTATAACAGCCACTACACCCCTCCACACATTATTATGGCCCCTACACAACCTTCCACAGTGTGATGACCGCAACACAATCCTGTATATTATCTAATGGCTCGCACACAGTATAATGGCCCACATTAGTCCTTCAAATAGTATAATGGCCCCACATAGCCCTGCAAACTGTATAATGCCTTGACATAGCCATGCAAACTGTGTAATAGTCCCAACAGAACCCTGCTAACAGTATAATGGCCCCACATAGCCCTGCAAAATGTATTATGGCCTCTCTGAATCTGTTGGCCCTCACTGAAACCTGGATCCAGGACTCTGACACTGTTTCCCCTGCTGCCATTTCCCATGGTGGCTTACAATTCTCCCATTCCCCAAGACCCACAAACAGACCTGGTGGTGGAGTCGGCATACTCCTGTCCCCACAATGCACGTTCCAGGTTATACCCCCAGTTCCTTCACTTTCATTCCCTTCTTTTGAGGTCCACACCATCAGGCTCTTCCGTCCCCTCTCCCTCAGAGTAGCGGTCATATACAGGCCCCCAGGCTCACCCACCCACTTCCTGGACCACTTCTCAGCCTGGCTGCTGCACTTCATGTCCTCAGAACTACCAACCCTTATCCTGGGAGACTTCAACATTCCCACTAACAGCCCCACTTCCACATTTGCATCCCAGCTTCTATCACTAACCACTTCCCTAGGCCTCTCACAGCTCTCAACCTCTGAAACACACAAAGATGGTAACACCCTGGACCTGGTCTTTGTCCGGCTCTGTTCAATCTCTTACCTAGATAACTCACCACTTCCCCTTTCTGACCACAACATTCTCTCCTTCACACTCACAATTCCTAGCCCACCCCAGCACTCTCCTACCTACCGCACATTCAGAAATCTACATGCCATTAACCCTCATACGCTTTCAGACTCCTTACACTCATCACTGTCCCCAGTCTCCTCTTGTTCCTGTCCTGATCTGGCTGTACATCACTACAACGACACTCTTAGAAGCACCCTGGACCAAGTAGCTCCCCTCACCCTCAGAACCTCCAAACACAGAGTGAAACAGCCCTGGCTCACATCGCAAACCCGATTTCTCCAGCGATGCTCTAGGAGTGCTGAACGCTTATGGAGGAAAACACGCACACCAGAAGACTTCACACACTTCAAATTTATGTTAAGGACCTATAACTCTGCCCTTCACCTCGCCAAACAGTCCTACTACACCACCCTGATCTCCTCACTATCCAACAACCCCAAGAAACTTTTTAACACCTTTCACTCCCTCCTCAGGCCAAAAGCACAAGACCCTATCACAGACATTTGTGCTGATGACCTGGCCTCCCACTTTATAGAGAAAATAGACAATATCCGGCAGGAAATCTGCTCCCAGACACCAAGTGCATTGACTCACATTCCTCCCTGCATCTCACCTGGCTCACTCTCCACATTCGATCCCATCACAGAAGAAGAAGTCTCCAAGCTCCTCTCCTCTTCTCGTCCGACTACATGCACCACCGACCCCATTCCCTCACACCTCCTCCAGTCTCTCTCTCCAGTCGTCACAACTCACCTAACTAGAATTTTTAATCTCTCCCTTTCCTCTGGCATTTTTCCCTCCTCCTTCAAACACTCTATCATTACTCCATTACTAAAAAAACCCGCCCTTGATCCATCCTGCACAAACAACTACAGACCGGTCTCCAATCTCCCCTTCATCTCAAAACTCCTGGAGCGCCTTGTCTACTCCCACCTTACCCGTTACCTCTCCACTCATTCCCTCCTAGACCCTTCACAGTCCGGGTTCCGCCCCCTACATTCAACAGAAACTGCACTCATCAAGGTGACCAATGACTTTCTGACAGCAAAATGTAAAGGTGACCACTCTCTGCTCATTCTCCTCGATCTTTCTGCAGCTTTTGACACAGTTGACCACCCTCTCCTACTCTCTAGGCTCCAGTCACTAGGCATTAAGGACACTGCTCTCACCTGGTTCTCTTCCTATCTTTCTGAACGCTCCTTCAGTGTTCTGTTCTCCGGCTCCACTTCATCTCCTCTTCCTCTCACTGTCGGGGTACCTCAGAGCTCAGTCCTTGGCCCCCTTCTCTTCTCCCTCTACACGGCCCCAATTGGACAGACCATCAGCAGATTTGGCTTTCAGTACCATCTTTATGCTGATGACACACAACTATACACGTCATCCCTTGACCTTACCCCCGCTGTACTACAGAACGCCACTGACTGTCTGTCCGCAGTCTCTGACATCATGTCCGCTCTCTATCTGAAACTCAACCTCTCCAAAACTGAACTTCTTCTGCTTCCGCCTTCTACTAACCTCCCTAAATCTGACATTTCCCTCTCCGTGGGTGGCACCATAATAACAACCCAGCAGCAGGCACGCTGTCTGGGTGTTATGTTTGACTCCGATCTCTCCTTCACCTCCCACATGCAATCACTTGCCCGCTCGTGCCGCTTACACCTAAAGAACATCTCTAGAATCCGCCCTTTTCTCACCATGGAGACAACAAAAACTCTCACTGTCACCCTAATCCACTCCCGTCTGGACTACTGTAACGCTCTATTAATTGGCCTCCCCCTCACGCGACTTTCCCCTCTCCAGTCTATCCTTAATGCAGCAGCCAGGGTCGTCCATCTGGCTAATCGTTACTCGGACGTGTCCGCTCTTCACCAGTTGTTACACTGGCTGCCCATTCATTACAGGATACAATTCAAAGTACTTGCTCTCACCCACAAAGCTCTCCACAGTGTGGCACCCCCTTACATCTCCTCCCTCATTTCTGTCTATCGGCCTAGCCGACCATTACGCTCTGCAAATGACGTTCGACTAACCTCTGCACTAATCCGTACCTCCCACTCCCGAATCCAAGACTTCTCCCGTGCTGCGCCAATCCTCTGGAATGCTCTACCCCAAGATATTAGGACCATCCACAACTTGCATAGTTTTAGGCGCTCGCTCAGAACTCATTTGTTCAGAGCGGCCTATCACATTCCCTAATCAAACTCATTTTATGTTTGTGTGTGTGTAGCCCATTCACTATCTCCATCTACCCCCACCCCCTGAAGATGGCTGGACCATCATTGTAAATACATCATTGTAAATACACACCTGTACTTTGTATCTCCCCACCTCATTATAGATTGTAAGCTCTCACGAGCAGGGTCGTCTTATTTTGTCTTATTTTGCTTTATTACTGTATTGTTAACATTGTTACCTATAACTGTTGTGCTTGAAACTGTTAAACTGTAAAGCGCTGCGGAATATGTTGGCGCTATATAAATAAAGATTATTATTATTATTATTATAATGGCCACCACATAGCCCTGCAAACTGTACAATGGTCCCCACATAGCCCTGCAAACTGTATAGTTCCACCAACATAGCCAAGTAAATGGTATAAGGGCCCCGACATACTGTAGCTCTCCAAACAGTATAATGGCCTCAATGCATTTAAAAAAACTCCAAAAGTACTCATCTCTCCTCATTCCCCATTGCTCTGGTCTCTGCAGTGCGTGTTCTGAAGCTCTGCTCTTAAATGTCAGAGCTCAAATGCACAGGGAGAATGATGGAGGATGGAGCTGATGGCTCTCTCTTCCATAATTACTTTTCAACTGTATCAACATCCAGAATGCCGATAAAGTTAAATGTACAATGCTAGGCCATGGGAGACCAACTCACAGGCCCCATAGCAACCACATGGTCTGCTGCTATTAGTGGTACACCACTGCTATGGGACTGTTTCTCAGCAACTATAATTGGGTCTTTAGTCAAAGAAGAGGGAATTCAGAACAGTTCCAAAGATCAGTTGATTTTGCAACAAAATGTAAAAGTCTTGTGTTAAAAAGATGAATAGAAAGAAGAATTTCACCTTTCAGCATGATAATGTCCATAAACATACCTCCAAATTAACAAAAAATAGCTTTGCTAGAATAAGATCAGAGTTGTGGAATGGCCCTGTCAGAACCCAGATCTGAATCCAACTGAAAATGTGTGGGATGACCTGAAGAGGGCGCTGTACTCAGGAGATGCCCTCACAATCTCACAGATTTGGAGCACTACTGCAAAGAATTGTGGAGAAAGATTGCCAATTCTAGATGTGCCATGCTGATAGACAAGTACCCAAAAAGACTTAACACAATAATAAATTCAAAGTGTACTTCAATGACGTGTTAGTTTAACCAGGGGCGGACCCAAACAGCTTGGGGCCCCTAAATGTATCTGGGCCCCCCTCCTTTTATGGCGACCAAGCTACAGATGTACTCTTTTTTTTACAGTCTCCTCTTATTTTATATATTGCCGCCGCTTATTACACTGTGACCTCTGTTTATGTATAGCGCCGTCCCTTATCACATAGTTCCCTCTTGTTATGTACAGCACCATCCCTTATCGGATTCTGGTTACTTTTGTTATTTATACCTCCCTGTTCTTTATTCTTGTTAGATATATACTGAAATGATGGCTGATGGAGCATGGAAAATCTTCTTTTGTGATAATTTCGGCTGATGGACTTTTCTTCTGGTCAGATGCTGCTCCATCAGCTATCATTTTACATTTTACAGGAGAGGACAATGTGAGTAACAAAAATAATGAGAATACTCAATGTAAGGGACGGTGCTGTAGATGACAAGAGATGATACTGTGTAGTAATGGAAAGCGCTCCACATAACAGGACGCTACCTAATAAAGGACGGCGCTCCACATAACAGGACACTAATAAATAAAGGACGGCACTATACATAAATGGAGAGAATGTTACGTAATAAGCGACATCAGGGTACCGGTACCGCAGACTAGGGTTGAGCGAAACGGGTCGTTCATTTTCAAAAGTCGCCGACTTTTGGCAAAGTCGGCGTCTCTTGAAACCGAGCCGATCCCAGTGTTGCATCGGCCATGCGGTACGCGACTTTCGCGCCAAAGTCGCGTTTCAATGACGCGAAAAGCGCCATTTCTCAGCCAATGAAGGTGAACGCAGAGTGTGGGCAGCGTGATGACATAGATCTCAGTCCCCACCATCTTAGAGAAGGGCATTGCAGTGATTGGCTTGCTTTCTGTGGCGACACAGGGGCTATAAAGGGGCGTTCCCGCCGACCGCCATCTTACTGCTGCTGATCTGAGCGTAGGGAGAGGTTGCTGCCGCTTCTTCAGAAGCAGGGACAGTGATAGGCAGGGTACATAAAGCTGCAAACCGCTTGTGCTGTAGCGATTTCCACTGTCCAACACCACCTTTTGTTTGCAGGGACAGTGGAAGCTAAATTTTTTTTCCTCAGCGCTGTCGCTCATTGGGCTGCCCTAGAAGGCTCCCTGACCCTGATAGCTGCGTTGCTGTGCCTGTGTGTGTACGACGCTGTGCAAACCAACTGCTTTTTTCAAAGCACAAATCCTCTTGTTCCTTCCTTTCTGCACAGCTATCTTTTTTGTTTGTCCACACTTTTTATTTAATTTGTGCATCAGTCCACTCCTTATTGCTGCCTGCCATACCTGGCTGAGATTACTGCAGGGAGATAGTAATTGTAGGACAGTCCCTGTTTTTTTTTTTTATTTTTTTGTGGGAGATTAAGATTGGCATTTCTGCTAGAGTGCCATCCTTGTGTGTGCCATCTCTCACTCAGTGGGCCATAGAAAGCCTATTTATTTTTTTGCTTGATTTGGGTTCTAAAATCTACCTGACAAAAAATCACTACATCAATCAGTGGGAGAAAAATATTGGCCTCAGGGCTTGTGTGCCACTCCTGACTCCTGTGTGTGCCGTCTCTCACTCAGTGGGCCATAGAAAGCCTATTTATTTTTATTATTTGGTTTCTAAAGTCTCCCTGAAAAAAAAAAAAAAAATTCAAACAGTGGGAGATTAATATTGCCCTTTCTGCTTGTGTGCCACTCCTGACTCCTGTGTGTGCCGTCTCTCACTCAGTGGGCCATAGAAAGCCTATTTATTTTTTTGCTTGATTTGGGTTCTAAAATCTACCTGACAAAAAATCACTACATCAATCAGTGGGAGAAAAATATTGGCCTCAGGGCTTGTGTGCCACTCCTGACTCCTGTGTGTGCCGTCTCTCACTCAGTGGGCCATAGAAAGCCTATTTATTTTTATTATTTGTTTTCTAAAGTCTCCCTGAAAAAAATAAATAAAAATCAAACAGTGGGAGATTAATATTGCCCTTTCTGCTTGTGTGCCACTCCTGACTCCTGTGTGTGCCATCTCTCACTCAGTGGGCCATAAAAAGCCTATTTATTTTTATTATTTGGTTTCTAAAGTCTCCCTGAAAGAAAAAAAAAAAATTCAAACAGTGGGAGATTAATATTGCCCTTTCTGCTTGTGTGCCACTCCTGACTCCTGTGTGTGCCGTCTCTCACTCAGTGGGCCATAGAAAGCCTATTTATTTTTTTTGCTTGATTTGGGTTCTAAAATCTACCTGACAAAAAATCACTACATCAATTAGTGGGAGAAAAATATTGGCCTCAGGGCTTGTGTGCCACTCCTGACTCCTGTGTGTGCCGTCTCTCACTCAGTGGGCCATAGAAAGCCTATTTATTTTTTTGCTTGATTTGGTTTCTAAAATCTACCTGACAAAAAATCACTACATCAATCAGTGGGAGAAAAATATTGGCCTCAGGGCTTGTGTGCCACTCCTGACTCCTGTGTGTGCCGTCTCTCACTCAGTGGGCCATAGAAAGCCTATTTATTTTTTTGCTTGATTTGGGTTCTAAAATCTACCTGACAAAAAAATCACTACATCAATCAGTGGGAGAAAAATATTGGCCTCAGGGCTTGTGTGCCACTCCTGACTCCTGTTTGTGCCGTCTCTCACTCAGTGGGCCATAGAAAGCCTATTTATTTTTTTGCTTGATTTGGGTTCTAAAATCTACCTGACAAAAAATCACTACATCAATTAGTGGGAGAAAAATATTGGCCTCAGGGCTTGTGTGCCACTCCTGACTCCTGTGTGTGCCGTCTCTCACTCAGTGGGCCATAGAAAGCCTATTTATTTTTTTGCTTGATTTGGTTTCTAAAATCTACCTGACAAAAAATCACTACATCAATCAGTGGGAGAAAAATATTGGCCTCAGGGCTTGTGTGCCACTCCTGACTCCTGTGTGTGCCGTTTCTCACTCAGTGGGCCATAGAAAGCCTATTTATTTTTATTATTTGGTTTCTAAAGTCTCCCTGAAAAAAAAAAATAATTAAAACAGTGGGAGATTAATATTGCCCTTTCTGCTTGTGTGCCACTCCTGACGCCTGTGTGTGCCGTCTCTCACTCAGTGGGCCATAGAAAGCCTATTTATTTTTATTATTTGGTTTCTAAAGTCTCCCTGAAAAAGAAAAAAAAAAAAACAGTGGGAGTGGTCTGGCTACACAAGGCCTCGAACGCTCTCTTTTCTGGGAGTAGGAAAACCGCTTTTAAAGGCAGAGCAGCAACAGCAAGTTTTGGCTTACATTGCAGACTCAGCCTCTAGCTCTTTTGCCTCCTCTTCTGAAACTGGTAAATGTAAAAGCAGCGCGTCGCTTGTGGATGTTCACGGTCAGGGACAAGTCGCTTCCTTGTCCTCTTCAGCAGAAACTACAACAAGAGAGAAGGATGCAGCAGGCGACACAACGGGTTACTCCATGGAGCTCTTTACACATACCGTCCCTGGCTTAGAAAGTGAAACACTTAACAGGCCATGCCCATTACAAGTAGATTCTGACATGGAGTGCACTGATGCACAGCCACAGCCAGAGTACTATACTGCTCCTTTGACTCAGACCACCACATTGCTCTCTCAGGGTACTGATCCACAATCAGACCCTGATGAGACTATGTTGCCCCGCCACGAACGCTATACCACCGACCGACACAGTGACACAGACGAAGTTGCACACAAGCTCGAAGAGGAGGTAATAGATGACCCAGTTGTTGACCCCAATTGGCAGCCATTGGGGGAACAGGGTGCAGGCGGCAGTAGTTCAGAAGCGGAGGTGGAGGAGGGGCCGCAGCAGGCATCAACATCGCAACAGGTTCCATCTGCCGGCCCGTATCTGGCCCAAAACGCGTGTCAAAGCCAAAACCTGTTGGAGGACAGCGTGGCCATTTTAAAATGCGCGCGTCTCCTGCCTCCCGTGACGTCACGGCTTGTGATTGGTCGCGTCGCCCATGTGACTGCGACGCAACCAATCACAACGCCGGAACGTAATTTTAAAATCCTGAAGGACCTGAAATTACATCACGGCTTGCTGTGATTGGTTGCGTCGCGGTCACATGGGTGGCGCGCGACCAATCACAAGCCGGGACTTCGCGTAAGGAAGTTAAAGCGCAAATTTTAAGCAAACAACGCTGCCGGTTCCCTCGGTAAGGTGCAGGCTGCGTCGGAGAGGTGAGTATAGCAATATTTTTTATTTTAATTCTTTATTTTACACATTAATGTTGTTTCGATACCGATACCCGATACCACAAAAGTATTGGATCTCGGTATCGGAATTCCAATACCCGCAAGTATCGGCCGATACCCGATACTTGCGGTATCGGAATGCTCAACACTACTGGCTACCCAAAATGTTGATGATCTAACATTCATTAAAATGAACCACAACTGGATTTCGAAATCTTTTGCCCCACCTTGCCCGGCCGACACCTAGCTTTCCTATGAAAAGCTCTTGCCTGTGGACTACTGGGAATTACTTTTCTAATGTCTAATTTGCTGCAGCTGATTGTCCAGCATACGACATGTTTACACCTCCCTAAATGGCCAAACTCCCCACACGGGGCCGTGGTATCGCGACTTGGCGCAAGCACCCGTGAGACTTGCTGTTTGTCTGAAGAGGTGGGTGTGCTCGCTTTTGGTCGACGGCATTGCTACTGGGTCCCTCATAGTACAATAAAGTGTCTCTGGCGGTGGTGGTGCGCACCCAACGTCAGACACACTGTTGTAACATGAGGGGCCCTGGGCCTGTACCGCCGGCCACAAGAGAGTTCACCCACCCCCAGGTCAAACATTGCTCTACCACTTCCACAGTTATCTCTCACACTTCCACCAATGTTTAGTCTATGCGCTGACATCCTTCCATACCTGCCACTGACAATACCATTGTGTTGACATGTATGATGGTACTTAACATAGTCAGGGGCAGTGTCCTCTATTTACCACAGTAAATACTTTGCGCTAAATTAGTAGGTCTGAAACAACGCAGAGGATCCCACCCCTGAACCTAACGATTGCACCCTTTAGTGTTTTTGTTTTGTTTTAATGCGAGACCTTCACATTTATTTTTTGTTTTTGACTACTAACTGGCAGACACTCATTACAATCGGCCTCCACTGACCTGACCACTGCTGCCCGTGTACCCCTGTAACCAATTATAAAGTGCCTACAGCCAGCCCATTTTATTGTGTTAGGCCTTCGAAGCCTGTCTGCGGTCCCTCCTTCCACTAGGCCTCCACTGACCAGACCACTGCTGCCCGTGTACCCCTGGAACCTATGTTACAGTGCCTACAGCCAGCCCATTTTATTGTGTTAGGCCTTCGAAGCCTGTCTGCGGTCCCTCCTTCCACTAGGCCTCCACTGACCTGACCACTGCTGCCCGTGTACCCCTGGAACCTATGTTACAGTGCCTACAGCCAGCCCATTTTATTGTGTTAGGCCTTCGAAGCCTGTCTGCGGTCCCTCCTTCCACTAGGCCTCCACTGACCTGACCACTGCTGCCCGTGTACCCCTGTAACCAATTATAAAGTGCCTACAGCCAGCCCATTTTATTGTGTTAGGCCTTCGAAGCCTGTCTGCGGTCCCTCCTTCCACTAGGCCTCCACTGACCTGACCACTGCTGCCCGTGTACCCCTGGAACCAATTATAAAGTGCCTACAGCCAGCCCATTTTATTGTGTTAGGCCTTCGAAGCCTGTCTGCGGTCCCTCCTTCCACTAGGCCTCCACTGACCAGACCACTGCTGCCCGTGTACCCCTGGAACCTATTTTACAGTGCCTACAGCCAGCCCATTTTATTGTGTTAGGCCTTCGAAGCCTGTCTGCGGTCCCTCCTTCCACTAGGCCTCCACTGACCAGACCACTGCTGCCCGTGTACCCCTGGAACCTATGTTACAGTGCCTACAGCCAGCCCATTTTATTGTGTTAGGCCTTCGAAGCCTGTCTGTGGTCCCTCCTTCCACTAGGCCTCCACTGACCTGACCACTGCTGCCCGTGTACCCCTGTAACCAATTATAAAGTGCCTACAGCCAGCCCATTTTATTGTGTTAGGCCTTCGAAGCCTGTCTGCGGTCCCTCCTTCCACTAGGCCTCCACTGACCAGACCACTGCTGCCCGTGTACCCCTGGAACCTATTTTACAGTGCCTACAGCAAGCCCATTTTATTGTGTTAGGCCTTCGAAGCCTGTCTGCGGTCCCTCCTTCCACTAGGCCTCCACTGACCAGACCACTGCTGCCCGTGTACCCCTGGAACCTATGTTACAGTGCCTACAGCCAGCCCATTTTATTGTGTTAGGCCTTCGAAGCCTGTCTGCGGTCCCTCCTTCCACTAGGCCTGCACTGACCTGACCACTGCTGCCCGTGTACCCCTGTAACCAATTATAAAGTGCCTACAGCCAGCCCATTTTATTGTGTTAGGCCTTCGAAGCCTGTCTGCGGTCCCTCCTTCCACTAGGCCTCCACTGACCAGACCACTGCTGCCCGTGTACCCCTGGAACCTATGTTACAGTGCCTACAGCCAGCCCATTTTATTGTGTTAGGCCTTCGAAGCCTGTCTGCGGTCCCTCCTTCCACTATGCCTCCACTCACAAGACCACTGCTGCCCGTGTACCCCTGTAACCTATTTTACAGTGCATAGAGCCTATTGTTTTATTTTATTTAATATTAATAAAGCCATGATGGACTACGCTGTACCACGCTATGAGCTACCCAGTTGACAATTCTTTTGCGAGAAAAGCCATCCCACCCCTCCACCAGCATGTTAAAGACCACATTGTCCTTTCTGTCAATCTGTGAGTCCAAAGGTACACCTGACAACAGACACATGGAGCGGAAGGCATGGCCACGGAAGGTTACGTGTCCTTTGTGGCGCAATGGGTTAATGTATTGCATGCATGGTCCACACAGGGGACAGCCTGGTAAGTCAGTCTGCAGTACCTAATTCAAATTGTCCTCAACTGAATAAAGCTGAGCTTCTACCTTCTGGCTCTGATTAACTGCTGTTTTTAAAAAAATTGGTGGTTTCCGGCCTACTAACGGTGTCTGCCCCTGCCTGGTGTTGTCCTCAACTGAATAAAGCTGAGCTTCTACCTTCTGGCTCTGATTAACTGCTGTTTTTAAAAAAATTGGTGGTTCCGGCCTACTAACGGTGTCTGCCCCTGCCTGGTGTTGTCCTCAACTGAATAAAGCTGAGCTTCTACCTTCTGGCTCTGATTAACTGCTGTTTTTTAAAAAATTGGTGGTTCCGGCCTACTAACGGTGTCTGCCCCTGCCTGGTGTTGTCCTCAACTGAATAAAGCTGAGCTTCTACCTTCTGGCTCTGATTAAGTGCTGTGTTTTTAAAAATTGGTGGTTAGGGCCTACTAACGGTGTCTGCCCCTCCCTGGTGTTTGCCCTCAACTGAATAAAGCTGAGCTTCAGTCTTAGGCTTTTGGCCTAAAGTATCAGATATTAAACTGCATTTGGCCTATTAGTGTGTTTGGGCCCTTAAAACAGTGTCTGCTGCTCCTGGGTTTGCTACTCCACTGAACAAAGCAATGCCGCCTGTTTAGTCCTGTTACCAATTTTGAACTGCATTTAGCCTACTTTATTCTTTGGCCCTATGTCTGTTTCCTCCTCATCCTGCCCATTGCCCAGCCACTGCTAGATGAGTCTGCTGGTACATTGACCTAGACCACTACATTCCCCTTGCACTCTACACAGCCAGAATCTGACCCTGCTGAAAGTAAGGTTCCCCTTCCCGCATGTTATACCACCTTACACAGGGACAAAGAGGAAGGTGCAGATGAAAGTGCAGGTTCCTTCATCAGGTGTGGGGGGCATACTCGTTGGCGACGTCACTGGCACAGGGCCCCTCAGAGTACGCAAAAGTGTCGCTGCCGGTGGGAGGCGCCCCCGCCGTGCAAACACATCGCTGTACTTTGAGGGGCCCTGTGCCAGTGCCAATGCCAACGAGTGGGCCCCCCCTGCTTGCTTAGGATCACAGCACTTGCAAACTTGACATACTTACCTCTCACTGCTCCACCGCCGTGACGTAGTCCACGTTTCCTGTGCCCACTAAAACCTTGAACCAGCCCTACCCCCCACAACTTTTGCCAAATGACCCCAATTTCCAATGCCCAACTATTATTATAAAGTTAATTAAGATTGACAAGCTTCAGAAACAAGAATGGATGTTTTTGCCATTAAAATGGGCACTGTAGGTGTTTTCCTGGCCTCCACTCACTGCCGACTATGCTTCCCCATTGACTTGCATTGGGTTTCGTGTTTCGGTCGATCCCCGACTTTTACCGATAATCGGCCGACTGCACTCGACTCGACTCTGGACAAAGTCTGGTTTCACAAAACCTGACTCGACCGTAAAAAAATGAAAGTCGCTCAACCCTACCGCAGACGTGATTTCAGCATACGGACACCGCTGAAGCAGTCACAGGAAGCCAGCACTAATAACAGTGCACAGGGTATGGGATATGGGATACTATCTCAGACTAGGGATGGGGGACCTGGCAACATACAGTTGCATAGACACCAACCACCTAACATACAGTGGGGGAAATAAGTATTTGATCCCTTGCAGATTTTGTAAGTTTGCCCACTGACAAAGACATGAACAATCTATAATTTTAAGGGTAGGTTAATTTTGACATTGAGAGATAGAATATCAAAAAAGAAAATCCAGAAAATCACATTGTATAAATTATATACATCTATTTGCATTTTGCAGTGAGAAATAAGGCCGGGATCACACACAGTGAGATACGGCCGAGTCTTTCAGGTTAAAACCAAGCTCTGGCACCGGCACTCCAGAGCGGAGCGTGCGGCCGCATAGCAATACATGGAGCCGGCACCAGAGCTTGGTTTTAACCTGCGAGACCCGGCCGTATCTCGCTGTGTGTGACTCCGGCCTAAGTATTTGATCCCCTGCCAACCATTGAGTTCTGATTCCCACAGACCAGTTAGATGCTCCTAATTACCTGCATTATAGACAGCTGTATATAAATTTATATAAATTACACAATGTGATTTTCTGGATTTTATTTTTGATATTCTATCTCTCAATGTTAAAATTAACCTACCCTTAAAATCATATACTGTTCATGTCATTGCCAGTGAGCAAACTTAAAAAATTAACAAGGGATCAAATACCTATTTCCCCCACTGTAACTATAGTGATTGCTCATGCACCTCCCTATTGGGGAGGGTGCTTTTTATACAAGATGTCTCCAAGCTATTGATTGGGAGCCACGTTGCAAGTGACCACACATTAAGCTAAATGCCTCCCAACTCTTGCTGGGAGTATTTACCATGTGCGCGTGCTGCCCCTTTTAGAACAGGGGTGCGCATGCACACGCACCCTAGGCACACCGTCGGGACACAGTGCAGCGTGCATAATGGAGGGAGAAGGCAAGAGCAGGAGCATGCAGGGGACAGCGCCATGGGCCGGTGAGTAAGCTGGCATCCCTGCATGGAGAGAAGAGGGGACACCATGCCGGGCATAGCACTACATGCCCCGTTCTCTGATAATTTGTCTTGTTCTTCTGCAACACATGAAAAAAACCTTGATTCTACTCACCTTTCTCTGCTCCCACGCCACGCGGCGTCCTGTTCTGTAATCGGCGCAAGAGCCGCCAGCTGACTTCGGCATCCCCACCATCGCTCATCTTGTCACTGCCATATGCCACCCAGTCATAGGCACACCAAGGTCAGATGCTGGACGCAAATTGGTCAGCGGAGCGTACTGCAACGGAACGTTTTCGGTCTAATCACAAGACCTTCATCAGAAGAGTTTTTTTGAGTACTGAAATACATATGCAAAAATACAACAAGATTTTTAGACAAAATACATGATGCACAGTATAAATACTCACATGATACATTCTGCTAAAAAATAATGAAAACAACATCACTGGTCGTGTGACAAACAACAACTGTGGCGGTCTGAGTGGATCCGGCCTGGTGTTGCGTGAGTCGTGAGCCTCGTTCAGGAGACGCTAAGGACTGTGAACGTGTGAAACGAAAAAATTGTGATGAAGTGAACATGACAAGTCTTGTCAACGAACTGTCAGAGTGGGATACTGATTGATAGACCACCCTTAAAAGACACAAAATATGAGGTGACCTCCCAAGCTGCGGAGTCATGCAAGGTGAACTGCCTAAAACATAAGAATGTAGACACATAAATACACACATGCCATTGTGTAGGTATAATACAAGGTGACTAAGCGTAAAGCCCTATTGGACTTGCTGGAATAGCAAAACAACCCTTATGTGTGACCACCAGAAACCCGTCTGTATCGATTCTGAATATGCAGGTCTAACCACATAGTGCCGTGTACATAGTAGAGGTAATATGCCCCCCTGGAGGTCCTAACAAGATATATATACCTGGAAGCCACAAGATATATGTATGGGCCCACTAAGGTGCCAATGTCAGATGGAGTCCAGGAGACAAAAGACGCCTAAAGAAATATAACAGAACGGATATGCTTAAATACCGTGAGGCACCAATTAAAGCCCAAAGACTGGAATCAAACCCTCAATATAAGAGATGTTACCTTGGATCGCCTAGAGGTATAGGGGATAAACGCTGCAGAAAGGCGAGGTACTCGCAGGGACAATAGCGCTGTGGAGGAAAAGGCAGGGAGTAGGTAACCAAGCCAGGAAGAGTGCCAGGGACGGGGGCAAAGGGCTGCTAAAAGGGTGCGCTGGTATACCTGCTACCTCTGGAGGCATCGGCGCCGTACTGCATCGTGAATTCACGATGAGGGAGGAAGTAACAATCGGTGGGATGAAATCCAGAGGAATAAGGCTTTAAACGGGCACGCAGAGGGCCTCTTCATATGTACGGACATCGCAATTCATCCCATATAACGCTGTGAAGCAAGGAACTTATATCTTGGGTGAGATCGTTCCTATATTTCAGTAGCAATTATTAATGGCTTCATTGCTTTGACCTGCTATAAAGCTCATTATATACAGGCTGTGGAGGAAACACAGAAAAAAACCTTTCGTATGGTGTAAATTTCCATGAGAATAGGTGTATTGTTTGTCACCATGCTGGAGCTTTTGCAGAGCTCACTGGGAGCATCTGTTAGTATTTGTACGTTGTTTGTTATGCTTTGGAAATCTATGTTGGTTTTATGAGTCTGTCAGGCTCTTTTTAATAGAGTAAATTAAAAGTTATATTTTATTTAACTACAGTCCTACCTTGCTATTTGCACATTCAAACTGATTGGTGGTACCACATTATTAGGTTTTATGAAGTCCCTCTGGCAGGTGCATTCTTCCATCTCCATCAGCTCCATCCTGGGGGTCTTCAGTCCTCCATCAGCACTTACTGGCCAGATCTCAGGTTGTCAGACAGTCCTGTCTCCTGCCTCTTCACTACCTCTGATAGTGGCAGAGAACAGCCTCCCAGCAGTCAGTACTTCTTCCTTCTGAGACGTTCTGGCAGGTGTCTGACCCATGTGAACTTCGGCCATCACATCAACCTCCCCCCCGTAGCCATTTACCATCCCTGTACTGAGGGGTCTTTATTGAGGAATGGCTGCACTGGCCACTCAGGCAGCATTCACACTGCAGCTGCTGCTTCTGAATGGACCAGTGCTGCGGTTTTCCAAAGAAGCCCCCTCAGTACAGGTGGTGGAGGTAGCTACAGGGGGCAGGAGGGATTGATGTGATAGCTCACGTGAACATTAGGCTGTTCAATTGTCAGAACTGCTCAGGAGGCAGCAGAGGTGTCAGATGTACTGACTGCTGGAAGGCTGTCCCCAGCTGCAGTCAGAGATAGTGAGGAGGCAGGAGACAGGACTGGCTGAGATCCGCCATACTTACCAGGCCTGTTCCTGCCTGCACAATGCAGAGAAGCCGGGTGTGTGTCCAGGCTTCAAAGAGGCGTGTCCAGGGATCCCAGGGGCATGTACAGGGATCCCAGGGGCATGTACAGGGATCCCAGGGGCATGTACAGGGATCCCAGGGGCGTGTACAGGGATCCCAGGGGCGTGTCTAGGACTCCGGTCTCCTGCATCATAGAGCAAGAGGCAGCATCAACTCAGAAGAGAGGAAGCGGGCCACTCCTGACATATTCTGCAGAGTGCAGCCCCTCTCTGACAGCAAAAGACTCGGGTACGGGCTCCTTCCTCTCCTCTAGCTCTATGAAAGAACAATATATTTCAGCAGCTGATTGGGCCCCCTGTCCTCTTGGGCCCCTGTGCAGCTGCACATGCGGTAAGTCCGCCCATCAGTTTAACGGTTTGTGTATTTCTTCAACCACATTAGCGTTTTTTTTGCGCTTTTGACGCTTTTTTTGCGTGTTATTGATGCTTTTTTTCTGGAGCTTCCCAATGCATTAAATAGCGGGAAAAACGCAAAAAATCCACAAAATTAATGAACATGCTGCGTTTTTTACCGCGATGCGTTTTTTCACAGAAAAAAATGCATTATGTGCGCAAAAATTGCAGAATGCATTAAAAATGATGGGATGCATAATGTATGCGTTTTTATAGCGAAAAAATGTGAAAAAACGCAACGTGTGCACACAGCCTTAAAGTGGAAAAAGTTCTAAAATAATTTGTATTTTACATGATAAAAACGTGGCATTTTAACAGGGGTGTGTAGAGTTTTTATATCCACTATAAGTCCTATTTTACTTTATTTTATCTACATAATTTTAGTTCTATAAAACTAAGAGAGAAGAGACTGCAATCTGCTCATGGTCGTTTATTTCATGCCGGTGCCCTGCTGCTGATTTGGTGACAGATTATGAAGCTCTAAATTTCTTGTGTCCAACTTCCCCAGTGGACTCGCTCAGGAGGGAAGCGGTCATCGGTGACAGCAGTAACAGGTTATTCTTGTGTTACATCCGTCTTCTGGAAGAATAACGGTGTCTACGTTTATGACCTAGAAGAAGCCAAAGTATAAATATAAGGTTGCCCATTGCCAAGAATTACATGTACAACATTATAATGGAGGTTATACTGTTTAGTGTGGGCTCAATAACATTTACCCATTTTATGGGGTCTGCGAGTCCTTCTCCTTCTGGGATAGGATCTTCTGCTTTTCTTGTGAGAAGCCATGATGTCTTGATGGTACCAGGCGGGTTGCTAATAACTTGTGGGCTGCCAGTAGAATGTCCTACACTCTGAGGCCATTATGACACGTAGGACGCTCTCTCATTGCCTAGTAGCTGTGAGGTCACCTGTATGATGTAAGGGAATGTTGGCAGGTAGGGTTGGCCGCTCTGTTTGTGAATATGGTGGTGGGCATGGTTCATTAACAGAATTGCTCAAGTAAAAAGATTGTTTATATATACATATATACAGTATATATATATATAATGTATATATCACATATATACACACACATATTACATATATACACAAAGTTATCATATGGCATATTAAACTCCCCAAATTTTTGGTATAGTTTATTTACCTCCTCTGTTGCTTTCAGTCAACTTTCTGGACAATCAGTAACCAAACAGAAAGAAAAGGTTGTTTTATATAGTTTTTCTTTAACAGGGATTTCACAAAAATTGAATATAAAAAAACAACAAAAAAACAAAAAAAAGGCCTGATTGGTGTTGCCATTTCAGAGACACAAAACTTTGTTATTTTTCCATTAGGGATTTTTTTGACAGTCACACTGTAGTTTTCTTTGTACTTTTTAGGCTATGTGCACACACGTTTTCGCATTGTTTTTTCTGTGCAGAAATGGGCCAAAACGCTATGGAATCCTTATGCAAGCTTATTTAATGACAATCCTGAAGTTTTGTGCACATGATAAGGAAAATATATACTGAAGTATTTGCAGTGTGTTTTTTTTCTGCATGTCAATTCTTTTTGCGTTTCAGCAGCGTTTTTCACCCATTGACTTCATTTGAGTCAGTCAAATCCGCAGCAAAAATGCAGGTATAACAATGTTTTCGGATTTGATGAGTTTTTACTTTGTGTTTTACTGGCAGCTGCTGACACCAAGTCCTAATCCCATTATTCTGATGCCACTGCATCAGCATGAAAAAGGTGGAGTTGAACCAAGAAATTACATCACAAAACTTTTTTTTTTTTAAATATCTTTATTTATCTCAAAAAAGCAGTCACTGCTGTACAAAAATGCATTTCTGCAGTGTTTTTCCTGCCAAGAGATGCAGAAACCTTCAAGAAATTTTTAAAGGTGATCTGCTGTGAAGACACTGAGCTTGAACTGCGGTGACCTCATCACTGACTTTTTCCCACTGTCCAGAGGTCACCGCAGTTCAGCATGGCTGTGAGCGCAGCCTCAGTGACGTCACTGAGGCTGTGCTCGCAGCATCTCATTCACCAGTGGTTCTCAGCCTGGAGGGTCACATTTTGGCACTGTCCAGGTTGAAAACTAATTCTCCCCCAGACATGGATTACGGCGTGGGACAGAACGACCGACAGGTATGGTTTATTGTTGTTGCTTTTTAATTATTTTTATTAAAGGAGATCGAGGGCTTCAGTGGAATTAGGCGAGGTCGAAGAGTCTGTGTCTTTCTTTCAATTAAAGGACTATTTGTCTGGGTGTCTGTGTTTTCTTACATTGTGACTATGGGATTAGTAATGAGGGTGTCTTATTGATGCCTCTCCATTACTAACCTTGGGGCTTGATGTCACCAGAAAATAGAAAGGTGACATTAACCCCCCAAACTATTACCCTATTTGCCAGTGCTACAGGGCAAGCGGGAAGAGCAAGGCTAAGTGCCAGAATTGGCTCATCTTAAAGATACACCCTTTCTGGGGAGGCTGAGAGCTGATGTTTTAGTGGGGGACAATGTCAATGACCCCTTTTTAGGCTATTAATATCAGCCCGCAGCTGTCTGCATAGCCTTTGCTGGTTATTGATTATAGGGGGACCCCACGTCATTTTTTGGGGGGTCCCCATGTTAATAGCCAGTAAAGGCTAAGTATACAGTTGTGAGCTGATATTAATAGCCTGGGAAACTCCATGGGTATTACCCCCTTCGCAGGCTATATACAGCTGCCACCAGTCATTGGCTTTCCCTCTGCTGGTTACAAAAATTGCACGGGAGCCCACACCATTTTTTCTGAAAAATAATCTTTCATTAATTAAATACATGTACAGTAATTTGCACATACACTGTACTAATTGTATTTGTCACTGACATCTATATATCTACCAATTCTATTTGTATTTACTGTATGTAATCCATCTCTTCTATTCTGTCTCCTCCTGCAGTGATTTTACCGAACACGGAATTACTGGCTTTTCTTCTAGCTATCTCTTTATGCAATATAAATGCATATATATATATATATATATATATATATATATATATATATATATATATATATATTTTCAGTGCAATATAAAGAGAAAAAATGAGCGGCACAGTCCCATCTACTGAAGGTACAGACAGTCACTTCTGTGGGGAAACCCAGGTTGGGAACCCCTTAATGCATAGACCAGTGCGACCACGGTGCTCCTCATCGGAAGGCAAAGGCTATGTAAAAATGCTGAAGTTGAGAAAAAGCAGAGAGGGCACTCACCGGTCTTCTATAAAATCACTTCTTTATTTTAAACTTGACATCCAGAGTAAAGGCGGCGGCCGGGGGAGAGAGAAGGAGCAGGGGTGGACGACGGCCGTTTCGCGCTTGTCCTGCGCTTCTACGGGACCCGTAGAAGCGCAGGACAAGCGCGAAACGGCCGTCGTCCACCCCTGCTCCTTCTCTCTCCCCCGGCCGCCGCCTTTACTCTGGATGTCAAGTTTAAAATAAAGAAGTGATTTTATAGAAGACCGGTGAGTGCCCTCTCTGCTTTTTCTCAACTTCAGCATATATATATATATATATATATATATATATATATATATATATATATATATATATATATACAGTATGTGTGTCACTGACACATATACAGTTGTGCTCAAAAGTTTACATACTTTGGCAGAATTTTTGCTTTCTTGGCCTTTTTTCAGAGAATATGAATGATAACACCTAAACTTTTTCTCCACTCATGGATAGTGGTTGGGTGAAGCCATTTATTGTCAAACTACTGTGTTTTCTCTTTTTAAATTTGACCCCCTGACGAAGGACTCAGATCCGAAACGCGCGTCGGGGTGCGCCACACGGGACCTGACTGACCCTTTCCTATACAGGTACATTGTGGTTATTTCACCCCTCCTCCGTTGCACACAGGAATTCTGACACCTATGTGGGTTTTTGGCAATTCCTGGATTATTGAGTGCACATCACAATTGGGGCATCTGCGCATTGTGCTTTCAAAAGTATTTTGAGCTGTATATCTAGATTTCTTGTTGGCACTAATTGTGATAGTACTGGTGTGTACTCACTTAATATCCGCACCTGTGCTTTGGTGTAGTCATTATATTATACCATTAGTTTTTTGCACAGTATTGCATGTTGCACTTTATTTCACATTATTTGCACCGAATAACATGATGTAGTGATATGATAGGCAATATATATATTGCACACATATGTGAGTATTATATTGTATATTTTATATAATTTTCTTTTCACTGATTTGTAATTTGGCACGTTTTACATATCTTTTTAAACAAACACATTCATTTTGTCATAGTTTTTTTACATATATTGGATAATTTCAGCACATATTGGTATAATTCACATTCTCACATATTTTATTATTGTTTTTTATAAATACATCTATATCTAGGAATCATACTATATCCCACATAGTGTTTTTATTCTATTTAATATACAAAGATATTTTTCTGGTGCATATATTTATTGTTTCGGAGGCTATATTAATCTGGTGCCTAATAGGATTGGGTCAGCTTGTATCATCTTCCTTATTTCGTTTTAATATTTTGACATTATTGTAGTGGTCCTGTTGTGCGCACATTGTTATATTTTATACATTTTATAATTCTGCCAAACTGCACAATAAAGCATTTTATATATTACCTCTGTCCTGTATGATTTTTTTCTGGGTTATTCTATACTGGCTGTGATTGCTATTTCTGGTTAGTGGGTTTCCACACTTTCCTCCACAGAACACTGGTCACTGGTGTAAAGAATATATATATTTGATTTAGCTGGTTATTAACTATTTTTGTATACAGTGATTGGCGTATCTGTGGTTGTGTTAATCTTAAATCATAAAGACAGTCTAAATCATCTAAATTACCTTGATCAAAAGGTCACATGCCCTGGTGTTTTGGCCAAGTTGACACAAATGGGTTTGAATGGCTACTAAAGGTAACATCCTCACCTGTGACCTGTTTGCTTGTAATCAGTGTGTATGCCTAAAAGCTGAGTGAGTTTCTGGCATCCAGACAGACTCTTGCATCTTTCTTCCAGCCACTGACATTTTTGGATTGTGAGTCATGGGGAAAGCAAAAGAATTGTCAATGTTATACGGGAAAAGGTAGTTAAACTATAAAAAGCAGGAAATGGATACAAAAGGATATCCAAGGAATTTAATACCAGTCAGCTATGTTCAAACTGTGATTAACAAATGGAAAATCAGGGGCTTTGTAAAAACAAAACCATAGTCAGGTAGACCAACAAAAGTGTCATCCACAACTGCCAGGAAATTTTTTGGGATGCAAAGAAAAACCCACAAATAACATCAGCTGAAATACAGGACTCTCTGAAAACAAGTGGTATGGCTATTTCAAGATGCACAATAAGGAGGCACTTGAAGAAAAATGGGCTGTATGGTCAAGTTGCCAGAAGAAAGTCATTACTGCACAAATGCCACAAAGTATCTCACCTACAATACACCAAACAGTACAGAGACAAGCCTCAAAACTTCTGGAAAAGGGTAGTTTGAAATGATGAGACCAAAATTGAACTTTTTTGCCACAACCATAAACTTTACATTTGGAGAGAGGTCAACAAGGCCTATGATGAAAGGAACACCATTTCTACTGTAAAGCACGGATGTGGATCACTAATGTTTTGGGGATGTTTGAGCTACATAGGTGCAGGAAAATTGGTCAAAGTTGAAGGAAAATGAATGCAGCACGTTATCAGCAAATACTGGAGGCAAATTTGTACTCATCAATCTGGAAGTTGCACATGGGACGTATTTGGACCTTCCAACATGACAATAATCCAAAACACAAGGCCAAGTCAACCTGTCATTGGCTACAGCAGAACAAAGTGAAGGTTCTGGAGTGGCCATCTCAGTCTCCTGACCTCAATATCATTGAACCACTATGGGGAGATCTCAAGCACACAGTTCATGCTTGACAGCCCAGAAATTTACAGGAACTGGAGGCTTTTTGCCAAGAAGAGTGGGCAGCTTTGCCATCTGAGAAAATAACCTCATCCACAACTACCACAGAAGACTTCAAGCTGTTATTGATGTTAGAGGGCGCAATACACAGTATTATCCCCTTAACCCCAAAGGGTGGTTTGCATGTTAATAACAGGGCCAATTTTTACAATTCTGACCACTGTCCCATTATGAAGTAATAACTCTGGAACGCTTGCATGGATCCAGGTGATTCTGACACTGTTTTCTTGTGACATATTGTACTTCATGCTAGTGGTAACATTTCCTCGATATTACTATAGTTTATTTGTTAAAAAAATGGAAATTTGGTGAAAATTTTGTACATTTCTCAATTTTCCAACTTTGAATTTTCATGCCCTTAAATCACAGAGATATGTCATACAAAATACTTAATAAGTAACATTTCCCACATGTCTCATTTACATGAGCACAATTTTGGAACCAAAATTTTTTTTTGTTAGGAAGTTATAAGGGTTAAAAGTTGACCAGTGAATCCAATGTTAACGGTAAATAAGTTCTTATATGATAGATATTAGACGTTCATTTTACCAGTAATACAATTGAGTATCTGCATTCTGTTATGGTTACTTATTCTGAAGATGTATGTTATACGTTATTTTCTCAATAAAAAGAACATTGAAAGAAAGAAAAGTTGACCAGCGATTTTTAATTTTTACAACACCATTTTTTTTAGGGACCATATCACATTTGAAGTCACTTTGAAGGGTCTATATGATAGGAAATGCCCAAAAGTGACACCATTCTAAAAACTGCACTGAGTACGCTGATACCCCATATGTGGGGGGAAAAACAGTTTGGGCACATGGCAGAGCTCGGAAGGGAAGGAGCGCCATTTTGGAATGCAGACTTCAATGGAATGGTCTGCAGGCATCATGTTGCGTTTTCAGAGCCCCTGATGTACCTAAAGAGTAGAAACCCCCAATAACTGACCCTATAATGGAATCTAGACTCCCCAAGGAACTTATCTAGATGTGTTGTAAGAACTTTAAACCACCAAGTGTTTCACTACAGCTTGTAACACAGAGCCATGAAAATTTTAAAAAATTTTCCACAAAAATAATTTTTTAGCCCCAGTTGTTTAGTTTCCCAAGGGTATTAGGAGAGATTGGACCCCAAAAGTTGTTGTGCAATTTGTCATGTGTATGCTGATGCCCCATATGTGGGGGGAACCATCGTTTCGGCGCATGGCGTAGCTCGGAAGGGAAGGAGCACTGTTTTACTTTTTCAACACAGAATTGGCTGTAATTGAGATCAGACGCCATGTCGCATTTGGAGCCCCTGATGTGCCTAAACAGTGGAAACCCCCAATTCTAACTCCAACCCTAGCCCGAACACACCCCTAACCCTATTCCCAACCTTAACTACACCCCTAACCCCAAAACACCCCTAACCCTAATCCCAACCCTAACCAAAACCCTAACCACACCCCTAACCTTGGCACACCCCTAACCCTAATCCCAACCCTAATCCCAACCATAAACGTTGTCCAACCCTAACCCTAACTTTAGCCTCAACCCTAACCCTAACTTTAGCCCCAACCCTAGCCCTAACTTTAGCGGCAAACCTAACCCTAACTTTAGCCCCAACCCTAACTTTAGCCCTAACCCTAAACCTAATAGGAAAATAGAAATAAATGCTTTTTTTTTATTTTATAATTTTTTTGGTGTGTTATTTTATCATTTTTCCCTAACTAATGGGGTGATAAACAGGGGTTTGATTTACTATTTAGAGCGGGTTTTATAGTGGGTTTTTGTTTGGCAGCTGTCACACACTAAAAGATGCTTTTTACTGCAAAAAATAGTTTTTGCATCACACATTTGAGAGCTAGAATTTTTCCATATTTTGGCCCACAGAATCATATGAGGTCTTTTTTATTGCAAGATGAGTTGATGTTTTTATTGGTACCATTTTCGGGCACATGACATTTTTTGATCGCTTTTTATTACGATTTATGGGAGGCAGAATGAACAAAAACCAGCAATTCATGAATTTCTTTTGTATGGGGCGCTTATACCGTTCTACGTGTGGTGAAATTGATAAAGCAGTTCTATTCTTTGGGTTAGTACGATTACAGCGATACCTCATGTATATTTTTTTATGCTTTGGCACTTTTATACAATAATAACTATTTTATATAAAAAATAAATATTTTTGCATCTTATCTCATCTTATTCTGAGGGCTATAACTTTTTAATTTTTTGCTGATGACGTTGTATGGCAGCTCGTTTTCTGCGAGACAAGATGATGTTTTCAGTGGTACCATATTTATTTATATCCGTCTTTTTGATCGTGTGTTATTCCACTTTTTGTTAGGCAGTATGATAAAGCATTGTTTTTTGCCTCGTTTTTTTATTTATTTTTTTACCGTGTTCATTGAAGGGGTTAAATAGTGGGACAGTTTTATAGGTCGGGTCGTTATGCACGCAATGATACTAAATATGTGTACTTTTATTGTTTTTTTATTATTATTTGCATAAAGAAATATATTTTTTTGGAAAAATATTTTTTTTCTTTTATTTAGGAACTAAAAAAAAAATATTTTTACACATGTTAATTTTTTTCTTTTACATTGTTCCAGGGTGGGACATCACTGTATAAAGTCAGATCGTTGATCTGACACTTTGCAAAGAACTGTATCAGATCAGCGATCTGACAGGCAGTGTAGGAGGCTTCTCAGCGCCTGCTCTCAGCATGCACTGACAAGCAGCCATCTTGGATCCGGGGGCCTGCAGAGAGGAGACCCTTGGAAAAATGCAATCACATTGCATTGTTCTGAGGGTCACAGTGTTCCAGGGGTTAAAGTGCTGGGAGCAGTCCGTGACTGCTCCTGGCACATAGTACTGGGTGTCAGCTGTGTTAATCAGCTGATACCCGGCAGTGAACGGCCACGTTCCCCCCAGTGATTGCGGCTGATCACGTATGACGTACTATCCCGTCCATGGGAATTAAGTCCCAGGTCACATGGATGGCATAGTACGTCTGATGGCAGAAAGGGGTTAAGAAATGGGGTATGTAAACTTTTGATCAGGGTCATTTGGATGTTTTGAGTTGTCATTATGATTTAAAAAGAGAAAACACAGTAGTTTGACAATAAATGGCTTCACCTGACTAACTATGAGTGGAGAAAAAGTTTTGGTGTTATCATTCATATTCTCTAAAAAAAGGCCAAGAAAGCAAAAATATGTATGTAAACTTTTGAGCACAACTGTAAATGAACATCTATTCTATGTGTATTTATCTACTCTAACTTGTCACTCTGTGATTATACAGTGCGCGTCAGATGATTTGCCGGCTTTTAATCTATTTATCTATCATATATATATATATATTATATATATATATATATATATATATATATCTTAATATATACTTATCTTGCAATGTCTTCACATCCTGTTCCGTCCATATGTTTCTTGATCCCAGAATTCAAAGCGGCAGAAGTTCACTGACTGCCATATTGGGACACCCAAGTGATGGGTAACTCAATATGGAAAGTGCTGGTGGTACCAGCCTCTTGCACGGTACCACCAGCGGAACACCGTTGCACCACACACACACACACACATACACACTGTATGCACCATACTCACCACACACACACACACACAAACACACTGTATATGCTGTACACACCACACACACACTGTATATGCCGTATGCACCACACACACACACACACACACACTGTATATGCCGTACGCAGCCTCTTGCTCGGTACCACCAGCGGAACACCATCGCGAATACGCCGCCGCCGGGATCAGCCGAATGATTCACTGACTGCCGCCATATTTGTTCAGGAGGAGCGCATGCGCAGTTTTAATGTGACCGCCACTATCTGTCTGCACAAAGATGGTGGTGGTCTGATTTACTGCGCCGGTGCAAATTCTGCACAGGTGCAGTGAATCATTCAGCTGATCCCCACGGCATATGCACAACGTGTCTACGGGCAGAGGAAGCCGGTGACATTAAGGGTATGTGCACACATTCAGGATTTTTAGCGTTTTTTTAGCGTTTTTTCGGCCGTTTTCTGCCAAAAAAACTGTAATAAAGCTTACATAAGCACCCCATCATTTTTAATGCATTCCGCATTTTTTGTGCACATGCTGCATTTTTTCCCGCGGCGGATCGCATTCCGGCAAAAAACGCAGCCTGTTCATTCCTTGTGCGGAATCGTGGGGATTCTGCACACATAGGAATGCGTTTACCAATATAAATTAGACCAATAAATATATAAGGTGTGCCACCATAATCATATATATCCAAAAGAAAAGGGAGGTACCACGCAAGGAGAATATAAAATTCAAATTGTTTTATTAAAGATAATTAAAAGCAAAAAGAAATTTATAGACAAACACATATTAGAACAAGGGTGTAGGAACAAGGCAGAGTGGCCCCACAGCAGTCCACATAAAGGTTAAATAACCAAGCATATACATATAGACATAATGAATTTGTACTAAATATACGATAAAGTTCTATGCAACAGCAGGCTCAGGATTTGTAATAGCAAATATCGCTGAAATTGATTCTATATAGATAGATATCATGGCTCATAGAAATATATAGGTATGTCCCATAGATGTTATGCTACACGTATATGTGTATTGAAAGAATATATGACCAAAGTCATGAGGTAAGTAGTGAATTAATAAATAAAGTGTCAGTGCATGCACAGGATTGACCACCAGGCCTATGGACAATAATAAAGGGACAACGCAAGAGCAATGAAAGATAATAAGAGCACTCAATATCATATAACTACCTGCTGGCAAGAGGGCTGCGGTGTGGGAATGAACCCCGACGCGCGTTTCGCAACGTAGCTTCTTCCTGGGGGTAGTGGTAATACAGGGGGCATGGTGCAGGCCTTTTATGTGCAGCGGTTATCTCGGCGCTTAGCGTCCATCAGACACATGGCAGGAAGCGGTGGGTCCGGCGTCCCACGTCATCCAGTCCCGCCCACCTCCGACGCGTCAGAGGAGTGAGGAACAAGACGACGCTGAGGGACACGTTACCACGGCAACCCAAGATGGCCGACGGGCGCAAGCGCACTGCGCTGTAGCAAGGAAGTAATGTAAGGAGAATCCTAAACGCAGAGAACAAATCTGGTACCGTGTACAGCCGAAGGGGAGAGACAAAGTAGGTGAGGGGAATATGTGCACAGTCCATGAATAAGCGGGTATGGCGATGAATCCAGTAAGAGTATAAGTGTTACTAAATAAATAAGAGAATGGTAAATAACCATATGTAGAAAAAGAGACGTGAATAGACATGTAAAAGACTCATGTCATAAAGATGACATATACAGTCAAAGATTAAAGTGTACAAAGTGCAAAGTACATAGTAGGTGCATATTTATAATTCATGAATAAAAGTGCAAGTATAACATTAAAGCTGATAAAAGATGTATAAAAGTGCCACTAAGTATAAAAAATCTTACATAAATAAAAAAAGCGAATAAATACATATAGTAAATACATATAGTAAAAAAAGAGAAGTGACTGGACACGTGAACATACCAACAGTTATCATGAATATACATACAAACAACTATACGACTATACAGTAATAAATGGATATACAGAGATAATAACAGTGAAATTAATAGTCATTTCATATATAAATAAATAAAATCCCATTAAATAATATTGTATGAAGGATGTAGGTAGACGGCAGCTGATCAGATCATGTTCTCATGCAAAGGACGTAAGCCACTAAGAGGGAGATAACACAAACAATTAATACTCATAAATACAAAAAAGCGGTTAAAAAGCATAAAAATACATATAATTAGATAAGGGGTGTGTGGATGCACACACAAACAACCGAATCATTAAAAATTAAAAACAAAAGAGGAACACAACAACATTACCCAAATAACAATTTTTAAAGAAAAGGAGCAAAGCTCATGACTTCGTTTAAGCCCTTAGGTTGGAGTGAGCCAATTTTTGAGATCCATTTTGTCTCAAGTTGGGCCAGTCTGGTTTTAGTATTGCCACCTCTCGAGTCCACCAGAATTCTATCAATACCAATTACCCTCAATCCATTCGGATCACAGTTGTGGGCTAGTTTGAAATGCCGCGGTATAGGTTTTAAAAGTGTCAGGTCAGTAATCCCACAGGCACTGGCTATGTCCCGAACATGTTCACGAGTCCGTATCCTGAGTTGTCTGGACGTCATACCCACATAGATCAAGTGGCACGGACATGTGGCATAGTAGATCACACAGTCCGTGCCACACGTAATGTTGTGGGTGATACGAAAACTCTTGCCATATATGTCCTTAAATTCCTGGGCCCTGTCCATGTTGCGACAGGCCAGACACTTTTTACAGGGGAAAAAACCCCATTTGGGTCCTCTGGTGCTAAAAGCATTGCGATTGGTGGTCCCCTTATATTGGCTATGAACCAGTATGTCTTTGAGGTTCCGAGACCTCCTGTATGTAATTGTAGGAGTCACAGAGATATTTTGTGCCAAGAGGGGGTCATTTGTGATAATAGGCCAGAACTTAGACAAAGCTTGTCTCATTGGTTTCCATTTTTCATTATAGTCCGATATAAATCTCACCGTAGCTTGCGTATTAGATGCATTTTTTGGTTTTAATTTCAACAACTCCTGCCTAGATTTCTTATCTGCTCTAGACCAACCCTGTTTAATCACCCGATTTGAGTATCCTCTTTCCACGAACCGTTGCGCCAGCTCAGACGATTGAGTTTGAAATGAGGATTCAGTAGAACAGATTCTCCTGGTTCTTAGGAACTGCCCATAAGGGATACTATCCTTGAGTGGTCTAGGGTGTGAAGAAGTGGCGTGCAAAACCGAATTAACGGATGTTTCCTTCCTGAAGACCTCAGTATGTAGGAAGCCGTCCTCACCTTTGAAGATTTTTGTATCCAAAAATTCAATAGCTGACTGACTATATTTATGGGTCAACTTGATATTTAGTGAATTATCATTCAGAATTTGAATGAAAGAAATTAAATCCTCCTCAGAACCCTGCCAGATGACAAAAATGTCATCTATAAATCGTACCCAGGTACAAACTTTCTCAATCAAAGGGATAGTGTTAGTTAGGAAGATATCACGCTCCCATGACCCCATAAACAGATTTGCATATGAGGGCGCAAATGCAGCCCCCATAGCAGTCCCCTGTAATTGGAGGTACAGAATTTCCTTGAATATGAAGAAGTTGTGAGTGAGTGCATATTCCAGTAGTGTAATGAGAAACTCAATTAAGTCATTATCACAACTGGACATATGGAGGAAACTTCTAACTGCCTCAATACCATCATTGTGGCGGATAGACGTGTACAATGACTCAACGTCTAGGGTTACCAACCACATATCGGTTTCAAGAGGGATGTCCATCAGTTTACGGAGTACGTCACCCGTATCTTGAATATAAGATGGAAGGCATTCAACCATAGGTTTTAAATGGAAGTCAAGAAATTTATTAACCTGTTCACAAAGTCCACCCCCCCCTGATACAATGGGACGTCCAGGGGGGTTGGTGGTGGACTTATGCACTTTAGGGAGTAAGTATAAACACGGTGTCCGTGGTGTCTCCGGAACCAAGCCATCCATAATTTCTTTTGATATGGTGCCATTGTAGAATGCTTGTTCCACCAAATCTCTCAATTGATTTTGGTAATTGGTCGTGGGATTAAAAGTGAGACGTTTATAGCAGTTTGAATCCCTCAATTGCCTATATGCTTCTCTTTCATACATCGGGGAAGGCCACAAGACAATGTTTCCCCCTTTATCAGAGGGTTTGATTATAATATTATCAAGAGATCTCAATTCCTTAAGGGCCATCCTCTGTTTTCTCGTCAAATTATCATGTTGTATCCCAGTAGGGATACGACGAAATTCATCAGCAACCAAACGGACAAATAAGTCAATGTCAGGGTAGAGACTAAGTGATGGGAACTTTTTAGGTTTAAATGCCATAAATTTACTCACAGGAGTGGATGTTGGAGTCTCATTGCTTAGTTCTTCCAGTATGGCTATAGTTTCTTGTTCCTGGGTAGACCACTCACTAGCGGTGGATGGTTTTTCGTGCAATTTCTTAAGAACCAATTTCCTGGCAAAAAGGTGTAAGTCCTTTAAGGCTGTGAAATAATCAAAGGATGCCACAGGAGAGAATGTTAAACCCATACTGAGTACATCAATTTGATCCACAGTTAGCTCAATGTTTGAGAGATTTATTACCTGAAGTTTTGAGGACTTATTGGAGGATCTCAAATTCCTATGTTGGTAGGGGCTAAATCTGTGGCCACCACCACGTTTATTCTTATTGCCCGAACTGCCTTTGAAGGGATAGGGTCCAGATGTACTTTCAACCGATGATAATGATAAGTTGGATAGAGTCCTCTGAGGTGGGCGTGGTTGCTGCCATCTATACACATTATTACTCTGGAAATCATTTAAATCACGTTGAAATTTTTTAACTTTAATATCCTGGATCTCCTTAACCCATGTAGTCAATAGTTTATCAATCTCACTTTTAAACAGCTCCATATCAACAGAAGACAAAGTGCCAATTAGTTTCACTTGGAGGGCCTCAATTTCTCCTTCCAGACTTTCTAGGGTTTTTTTATTCATACCAATCAGAATCTCCATCAGAGATCTAGAGCAGATAGTGCAGGTCTCCTCCCATCTATTGCGAAAAAATGCATCCTCTACAGGGAATGAGGGTAGAATTCTAACCCTCAAACCCCGGGGTATCAAGCTCTTCATCAAATAATTCTCGAGGGAAGCTTTATTCCACCAAACCCGGGCTCTTTTCTTAATAAGAAACTTAAATGAGTTTTTCAATTCAATGACGCTCCCATTCTCATTACCCACACTCTGCACAGGTTCGCCCTTAAAAATTGTGTCAATGTTGGAGAGCCATAGCTGGTCTCTAGCTTTGATATCCATGGTCAAAGGACTGTGAAAACACAGAAAATTAATCAGTTTACCAATATAAATTAGACCAATAAATATATAAGGTGTGCCACCATAATCATATATATCCAAAAGAAAAGGGAGGTACCACGCAAGGAGAATATAAAATTCAAATTGTTTTATTAAAGATAATTAAAAGCAAAAAGAAATTTATAGACAAACACATATTAGAACAAGGGTGTAGGAACAAGGCAGAGTGGCCCCACAGCAGTCCACATAAAGGTTAAATAACCAAGCATATACATATAGACATAATGAATTTGTACTAAATATACGATAAAGTTCTATGCAACAGCAGGCTCAGGATTTGTAATAGCAAATATCGCTGAAATTGATTCTATATAGATAGATATCATGGCTCATAGAAATATATAGGTATGTCCCATAGATGTTATGCTACACGTATATGTGTATTGAAAGAATATATGACCAAAGTCATGAGGTAAGTAGTGAATTAATAAATAAAGTGTCAGTGCATGCACAGGATTGACCACCAGGCCTATGGACAATAATAAAGGGACAACGCAAGAGCAATGAAAGATAATAAGAGCACTCAATATCATATAACTACCTGCTGGCAAGAGGGCTGCGGTGTGGGAATGAACCCCGACGCGCGTTTCGCAACGTAGCTTCTTCCTGGGGGTAGTGGTAATACAGGGGGCATGGTGCAGGCCTTTTATGTGCAGCGGTTATCTCGGCGCTTAGCGTCCATCAGACACATGGCAGGAAGCGGTGGGTCCGGCGTCCCACGTCATCCAGTCCCGCCCACCTCCGACGCGTCAGAGGAGTGAGGAACAAGACGACGCTGAGGGACACGTTACCACGGCAACCCAAGATGGCCGACGGGCGCAAGCGCACTGCGCTGTAGCAAGGAAGTAATGTAAGGAGAATCCTAAACGCAGAGAACAAATCTGGTACCGTGTACAGCCGAAGGGGAGAGACAAAGTAGGTGAGGGGAATATGTGCACAGTCCATGAATAAGCGGGTATGGCGATGAATCCAGTAAGAGTATAAGTGTTACTAAATAAATAAGAGAATGGTAAATAACCATATGTAGAAAAAGAGACGTGAATAGACATGTAAAAGACTCATGTCATAAAGATGACATATACAGTCAAAGATTAAAGTGTACAAAGTGCAAAGTACATAGTAGGTGCATATTTATAATTCATGAATAAAAGTGCAAGTATAACATTAAAGCTGATAAAAGATGTATAAAAGTGCCACTAAGTATAAAAAATCTTACATAAATAAAAAAAGCGAATAAATACATATAGTAAATACATATAGTAAAAAAAGAGAAGTGACTGGACACGTGAACATACCAACAGTTATCATGAATATACATACAAACAACTATACGACTATACAGTAATAAATGGATATACAGAGATAATAACAGTGAAATTAATAGTCATTTCATATATAAATAAATAAAATCCCATTAAATAATATTGTATGAAGGATGTAGGTAGACGGCAGCTGATCAGATCATGTTCTCATGCAAAGGACGTAAGCCACTAAGAGGGAGATAACACAAACAATTAATACTCATAAATACAAAAAAGCGGTTAAAAAGCATAAAAATACATATAATTAGATAAGGGGTGTGTGGATGCACACACAAACAACCGAATCATTAAAAATTAAAAACAAAAGAGGAACACAACAACATTACCCAAATAACAATTTTTAAAGAAAAGGAGCAAAGCTCATGACTTCGTTTAAGCCCTTAGGTTGGAGTGAGCCAATTTTTGAGATCCATTTTGTCTCAAGTTGGGCCAGTCTGGTTTTAGTATTGCCACCTCTCGAGTCCACCAGAATTCTATCAATACCAATTACCCTCAATCCATTCGGATCACAGTTGTGGGCTAGTTTGAAATGCCGCGGTATAGGTTTTAAAAGTGTCAGGTCAGTAATCCCACAGGCACTGGCTATGTCCCGAACATGTTCACGAGTCCGTATCCTGAGTTGTCTGGACGTCATACCCACATAGATCAAGTGGCACGGACATGTGGCATAGTAGATCACACAGTCCGTGCCACACGTAATGTTGTGGGTGATACGAAAACTCTTGCCATATATGTCCTTAAATTCCTGGGCCCTGTCCATGTTGCGACAGGCCAGACACTTTTTACAGGGGAAAAAACCCCATTTGGGTCCTCTGGTGCTAAAAGCATTGCGATTGGTGGTCCCCTTATATTGGCTATGAACCAGTATGTCTTTGAGGTTCCGAGACCTCCTGTATGTAATTGTAGGAGTCACAGAGATATTTTGTGCCAAGAGGGGGTCATTTGTGATAATAGGCCAGAACTTAGACAAAGCTTGTCTCATTGGTTTCCATTTTTCATTATAGTCCGATATAAATCTCACCGTAGCTTGCGTATTAGATGCATTTTTTGGTTTTAATTTCAACAACTCCTGCCTAGATTTCTTATCTGCTCTAGACCAACCCTGTTTAATCACCCGATTTGAGTATCCTCTTTCCACGAACCGTTGCGCCAGCTCAGACGATTGAGTTTGAAATGAGGATTCAGTAGAACAGATTCTCCTGGTTCTTAGGAACTGCCCATAAGGGATACTATCCTTGAGTGGTCTAGGGTGTGAAGAAGTGGCGTGCAAAACCGAATTAACGGATGTTTCCTTCCTGAAGACCTCAGTATGTAGGAAGCCGTCCTCACCTTTGAAGATTTTTGTATCCAAAAATTCAATAGCTGACTGACTATATTTATGGGTCAACTTGATATTTAGTGAATTATCATTCAGAATTTGAATGAAAGAAATTAAATCCTCCTCAGAACCCTGCCAGATGACAAAAATGTCATCTATAAATCGTACCCAGGTACAAACTTTCTCAATCAAAGGGATAGTGTTAGTTAGGAAGATATCACGCTCCCATGACCCCATAAACAGATTTGCATATGAGGGCGCAAATGCAGCCCTCATATTCTGTACCTCCAATTACAGGGGACTGCTATGGGGGCTGCATTTGCGCCCTCATATGCAAATCTGTTTATGGGGTCATGGGAGCGTGATATCTTCCTAACTAACACTATCCCTTTGATTGAGAAAGTTTGTACCTGGGTACGATTTATAGATGACATTTTTGTCATCTGGCAGGGTTCTGAGGAGGATTTAATTTCTTTCATTCAAATTCTGAATGATAATTCACTAAATATCAAGTTGACCCATAAATATAGTCAGTCAGCTATTGAATTTTTGGATACAAAAATCTTCAAAGGTGAGGACGGCTTCCTACATACTGAGGTCTTCAGGAAGGAAACATCCGTTAATTCGGTTTTGCACGCCACTTCTTCACACCCTAGACCACTCAAGGATAGTATCCCTTATGGGCAGTTCCTAAGAACCAGGAGAATCTGTTCTACTGAATCCTCATTTCAAACTCAATCGTCTGAGCTGGCGCAACGGTTCGTGGAAAGAGGATACTCAAATCGGGTGATTAAACAGGGTTGGTCTAGAGCAGATAAGAAATCTAGGCAGGAGTTGTTGAAATTAAAACCAAAAAATGCATCTAATACGCAAGCTACGGTGAGATTTATATCGGACTATAATGAAAAATGGAAACCAATGAGACAAGCTTTGTCTAAGTTCTGGCCTATTATCACAAATGACCCCCTCTTGGCACAAAATATCTCTGTGACTCCTACAATTACATACAGGAGGTCTCGGAACCTCAAAGACATACTGGTTCATAGCCAATATAAGGGGACCACCAATCGCAATGCTTTTAGCACCAGAGGACCCAAATGGGGTTTTTTCCCCTGTAAAAAGTGTCTGGCCTGTCGCAACATGGACAGGGCCCAGGAATTTAAGGACATATATGGCAAGAGTTTTCGTATCACCCACAACATTACGTGTGGCACGGACTGTGTGATCTACTATGCCACATGTCCGTGCCACTTGATCTATGTGGGTATGACGTCCAGACAACTCAGGATACGGACTCGTGAACATGTTCGGGACATAGCCAGTGCCTGTGGGATTACTGACCTGACACTTTTAAAACCTATACCGCGGCATTTCAAACTAGCCCACAACTGTGATCCGAATGGATTGAGGGTAATTGGTATTGATAGAATTCTGGTGGACTCGAGAGGTGGCAATACTAAAACCAGACTGGCCCAACTTGAGACAAAATGGATCTCAAAAATTGGCTCACTCCAACCTAAGGGCTTAAACGAAGTCATGAGCTTTGCTCCTTTTCTTTAAAAATTGTTATTTGGGTAATGTTGTTGTGTTCCTCTTTTGTTTTTAATTTTTAATGATTCGGTTGTTTGTGTGTGCATCCACACACCCCTTATCTAATTATATGTATTTTTATGCTTTTTAACCGCTTTTTTGTATTTATGAGTATTAATTGTTTGTGTTATCTCCCTCTTAGTGGCTTACGTCCTTTGCATGAGAACATGATCTGATCAGCTGCCGTCTACCTACATCCTTCATACAATATTATTTAATGGGATTTTATTTATTTATATATGAAATGACTATTAATTTCACTGTTATTATCTCTGTATATCCATTTATTACTGTATAGTCGTATAGTTGTTTGTATGTATATTCATGATAACTGTTGGTATGTTCACGTGTCCAGTCACTTCTCTTTTTTTACTATATGTATTTACTATATGTATTTATTCGCTTTTTTTATTTATGTAAGATTTTTTATACTTAGTGGCACTTTTATACATCTTTTATCAGCTTTAATGTTATACTTGCACTTTTATTCATGAATTATAAATATGCACCTACTATGTACTTTGCACTTTGTACACTTTAATCTTTGACTGTATATGTCATCTTTATGACATGAGTCTTTTACATGTCTATTCACGTCTCTTTTTCTACATATGGTTATTTACCATTCTCTTATTTATTTAGTAACACTTATACTCTTACTGGATTCATCGCCATACCCGCTTATTCATGGACTGTGCACATATTCCCCTCACCTACTTTGTCTCTCCCCTTCGGCTGTACACGGTACCAGATTTGTTCTCTGCGTTTAGGATTCTCCTTACATTACTTCCTTGCTACAGCGCAGTGCGCTTGCGCCCGTCGGCCATCTTGGGTTGCCGTGGTAACGTGTCCCTCAGCGTCGTCTTGTTCCTCACTCCTCTGACGCGTCGGAGGTGGGCGGGACTGGATGACGTGGGACGCCGGACCCACCGCTTCCTGCCATGTGTCTGATGGACGCTAAGCGCCGAGATAACCGCTGCACATAAAAGGCCTGCACCATGCCCCCTGTATTACCACTACCCCCAGGAAGAAGCTACGTTGCGAAACGCGCGTCGGGGTTCATTCCCACACCGCAGCCCTCTTGCCAGCAGGTAGTTATATGATATTGAGTGCTCTTATTATCTTTCATTGCTCTTGCGTTGTCCCTTTATTATTGTCCATAGGCCTGGTGGTCAATCCTGTGCATGCACTGACACTTTATTTATTAATTCACTACTTACCTCATGACTTTGGTCATATATTCTTTCAATACACATATACGTGTAGCATAACATCTATGGGACATACCTATATATTTCTATGAGCCATGATATCTATCTATATAGAATCAATTTCAGCGATATTTGCTATTACAAATCCTGAGCCTGCTGTTGCATAGAACTTTATCGTATATTTAGTACAAATTCATTATGTCTATATGTATATGCTTGGTTATTTAACCTTTATGTGGACTGCTGTGGGGCCACTCTGCCTTGTTCCTACACCCTTGTTCTAATATGTGTTTGTCTATAAATTTCTTTTTGCTTTTAATTATCTTTAATAAAACAATTTGAATTTTATATTCTCCTTGCGTGGTACCTCCCTTTTCTTTTGGATATATATGATTATGGTGGCACACCTTATATATTTATTGGTCTAATTTATATTGGTAAACTGATTAATTTTCTGTGTTTTCACAGTCCTTTGACCATGGATATCAAAGCTAGAGACCAGCTATGGCTCTCCAACATTGACACAATTTTTAAGGGCGAACCTGTGCAGAGTGTGGGTAATGAGAATGGGAGCGTCATTGAATTGAAAAACTCATTTAAGTTTCTTATTAAGAAAAGAGCCCGGGTTTGGTGGAATAAAGCTTCCCTCGAGAATTATTTGATGAAGAGCTTGATACCCCGGGGTTTGAGGGTTAGAATTCTACCCTCATTCCCTGTAGAGGATGCATTTTTTCGCAATAGATGGGAGGAGACCTGCACTATCTGCTCTAGATCTCTGATGGAGATTCTGATTGGTATGAATAAAAAAACCCTAGAAAGTCTGGAAGGAGAAATTGAGGCCCTCCAAGTGAAACTAATTGGCACTTTGTCTTCTGTTGATATGGAGCTGTTTAAAAGTGAGATTGATAAACTATTGACTACATGGGTTAAGGAGATCCAGGATATTAAAGTTAAAAAATTTCAACGTGATTTAAATGATTTCCAGAGTAATAATGTGTATAGATGGCAGCAACCACGCCCACCTCAGAGGACTCTATCCAACTTATCATTATCATCGGTTGAAAGTACATCTGGACCCTATCCCTTCAAAGGCAGTTCGGGCAATAAGAATAAACGTGGTGGTGGCCACAGATTTAGCCCCTACCAACATAGGAATTTGAGATCCTCCAATAAGTCCTCAAAACTTCAGGTAATAAATCTCTCAAACATTGAGCTAACTGTGGATCAAATTGATGTACTCAGTATGGGTTTAACATTCTCTCCTGTGGCATCCTTTGATTATTTCACAGCCTTAAAGGACTTACACCTTTTTGCCAGGAAATTGGTTCTTAAGAAATTGCACGAAAAACCATCCACCGCTAGTGAGTGGTCTACCCAGGAACAAGAAACTATAGCCATACTGGAAGAACTAAGCAATGAGACTCCAACATCCACTCCTGTGAGTAAATTTATGGCATTTAAACCTAAAAAGTTCCCATCACTTAGTCTCTACCCTGACATTGACTTATTTGTCCGTTTGGTTGCTGATGAATTTCGTCGTATCCCTACTGGGATACAACATGATAATTTGACGAGAAAACAGAGGATGGCCCTTAAGGAATTGAGATCTCTTGATAATATTATAATCAAACCCTCTGATAAAGGGGGAAACATTGTCTTGTGGCCTTCCCCGATGTATGAAAGAGAAGCATATAGGCAATTGAGGGATTCAAACTGCTATAAACGTCTCACTTTTAATCCCACGACCAATTACCAAAATCAATTGAGAGATTTGGTGGAACAAGCATTCTACAATGGCACCATATCAAAAGAAATTATGGATGGCTTGGTTCCGGAGACACCACGGACACCGTGTTTATACTTACTCCCTAAAGTGCATAAGTCCACCACCAACCCCCCTGGACGTCCCATTGTATCAGGGGGGGGTGGACTTTGTGAACAGGTTAATAAATTTCTTGACTTCCATTTAAAACCTATGGTTGAATGCCTTCCATCTTATATTCAAGATACGGGTGACGTACTCCGTAAACTGATGGACATCCCTCTTGAAACCGATATGTGGTTGGTAACCCTAGACGTTGAGTCATTGTACACGTCTATCCGCCACAATGATGGTATTGAGGCAGTTAGAAGTTTCCTCCATATGTCCAGTTGTGATAATGACTTAATTGAGTTTCTCATTACACTACTGGAATATGCACTCACTCACAACTTCTTCATATTCAAGGAAATTCTGTACCTCCAATTACAGGGGACTGCTATGGGGGCTGCATTTGCGCCCTCATATGCAAATCTGTTTATGGGGTCATGGGAGCGTGATATCTTCCTAACTAACACTATCCCTTTGATTGAGAAAGTTTGTACCTGGGTACGATTTATAGATGACATTTTTGTCATCTGGCAGGGTTCTGAGGAGGATTTAATTTCTTTCATTCAAATTCTGAATGATAATTCACTAAATATCAAGTTGACCCATAAATATAGTCAGTCAGCTATTGAATTTTTGGATACAAAAATCTTCAAAGGTGAGGACGGCTTCCTACATACTGAGGTCTTCAGGAAGGAAACATCCGTTAATTCGGTTTTGCACGCCACTTCTTCACACCCTAGACCACTCAAGGATAGTATCCCTTATGGGCAGTTCCTAAGAACCAGGAGAATCTGTTCTACTGAATCCTCATTTCAAACTCAATCGTCTGAGCTGGCGCAACGGTTCGTGGAAAGAGGATACTCAAATCGGGTGATTAAACAGGGTTGGTCTAGAGCAGATAAGAAATCTAGGCAGGAGTTGTTGAAATTAAAACCAAAAAATGCATCTAATACGCAAGCTACGGTGAGATTTATATCGGACTATAATGAAAAATGGAAACCAATGAGACAAGCTTTGTCTAAGTTCTGGCCTATTATCACAAATGACCCCCTCTTGGCACAAAATATCTCTGTGACTCCTACAATTACATACAGGAGGTCTCGGAACCTCAAAGACATACTGGTTCATAGCCAATATAAGGGGACCACCAATCGCAATGCTTTTAGCACCAGAGGACCCAAATGGGGTTTTTTCCCCTGTAAAAAGTGTCTGGCCTGTCGCAACATGGACAGGGCCCAGGAATTTAAGGACATATATGGCAAGAGTTTTCGTATCACCCACAACATTACGTGTGGCACGGACTGTGTGATCTACTATGCCACATGTCCGTGCCACTTGATCTATGTGGGTATGACGTCCAGACAACTCAGGATACGGACTCGTGAACATGTTCGGGACATAGCCAGTGCCTGTGGGATTACTGACCTGACACTTTTAAAACCTATACCGCGGCATTTCAAACTAGCCCACAACTGTGATCCGAATGGATTGAGGGTAATTGGTATTGATAGAATTCTGGTGGACTCGAGAGGTGGCAATACTAAAACCAGACTGGCCCAACTTGAGACAAAATGGATCTCAAAAATTGGCTCACTCCAACCTAAGGGCTTAAACGAAGTCATGAGCTTTGCTCCTTTTCTTTAAAAATTGTTATTTGGGTAATGTTGTTGTGTTCCTCTTTTGTTTTTAATTTTTAATGATTCGGTTGTTTGTGTGTGCATCCACACACCCCTTATCTAATTATATGTATTTTTATGCTTTTTAACCGCTTTTTTGTATTTATGAGTATTAATTGTTTGTGTTATCTCCCTCTTAGTGGCTTACGTCCTTTGCATGAGAACATGATCTGATCAGCTGCCGTCTACCTACATCCTTCATACAATATTATTTAATGGGATTTTATTTATTTATATATGAAATGACTATTAATTTCACTGTTATTATCTCTGTATATCCATTTATTACTGTATAGTCGTATAGTTGTTTGTATGTATATTCATGATAACTGTTGGTATGTTCACGTGTCCAGTCACTTCTCTTTTTTTACTATATGTATTTACTATATGTATTTATTCGCTTTTTTTATTTATGTAAGATTTTTTATACTTAGTGGCACTTTTATACATCTTTTATCAGCTTTAATGTTATACTTGCACTTTTATTCATGAATTATAAATATGCACCTACTATGTACTTTGCACTTTGTACACTTTAATCTTTGACTGTATATGTCATCTTTATGACATGAGTCTTTTACATGTCTATTCACGTCTCTTTTTCTACATATGGTTATTTACCATTCTCTTATTTATTTAGTAACACTTATACTCTTACTGGATTCATCGCCATACCCGCTTATTCATGGACTGTGCACATATTCCCCTCACCTACTTTGTCTCTCCCCTTCGGCTGTACACGGTACCAGATTTGTTCTCTGCGTTTAGGATTCTCCTTACATTACTTCCTTGCTACAGCGCAGTGCGCTTGCGCCCGTCGGCCATCTTGGGTTGCCGTGGTAACGTGTCCCTCAGCGTCGTCTTGTTCCTCACTCCTCTGACGCGTCGGAGGTGGGCGGGACTGGATGACGTGGGACGCCGGACCCACCGCTTCCTGCCATGTGTCTGATGGACGCTAAGCGCCGAGATAACCGCTGCACATAAAAGGCCTGCACCATGCCCCCTGTATTACCACTACCCCCAGGAAGAAGCTACGTTGCGAAACGCGCGTCGGGGTTCATTCCCACACCGCAGCCCTCTTGCCAGCAGGTAGTTATATGATATTGAGTGCTCTTATTATCTTTCATTGCTCTTGCGTTGTCCCTTTATTATTGTCCATAGGCCTGGTGGTCAATCCTGTGCATGCACTGACACTTTATTTATTAATTCACTACTTACCTCATGACTTTGGTCATATATTCTTTCAATACACATATACGTGTAGCATAACATCTATGGGACATACCTATATATTTCTATGAGCCATGATATCTATCTATATAGAATCAATTTCAGCGATATTTGCTATTACAAATCCTGAGCCTGCTGTTGCATAGAACTTTATCGTATATTTAGTACAAATTCATTATGTCTATATGTATATGCTTGGTTATTTAACCTTTATGTGGACTGCTGTGGGGCCACTCTGCCTTGTTCCTACACCCTTGTTCTAATATGTGTTTGTCTATAAATTTCTTTTTGCTTTTAATTATCTTTAATAAAACAATTTGAATTTTATATTCTCCTTGCGTGGTACCTCCCTTTTCTTTTGGATACACATAGGAATGCATTGATCGACTTACTTTCCGCATGGGGCTATGCCCACCATGCGGTAAGTAAGCGGATCATTTGCGGTTGGTACCCAGGGTGGAGGAGAGGAGACTCTCCTCCAGGCCTTGGGAACCATAAACCTGTTAAAAAAAAAGAATTAAAATAAAAAATCGTGATATTCTCACCTTCCGGCAGCCCCCGCAGCCTTCCCACTCCTCGCGGTGCTCCCGTTCCCAGTAATGCCTTGCGACAACGTGCCTTGAGTGAGAATATCACGATTTTTAATATTTTTTAGTATTTTTAACATTCTATCTTTTTACTACTGATGCTGCATCTGCAGCATCAATAGTAAAAAGTTGGTCACACTTGTCAAACACTATGTTTGACAAGTGTGACCAACCTGTCAATCAGTTTTCCAAGCGATGCTACAGATCGCTGGGAAAACGCTAGCATTCTGCAAGCTAATTATGCTTGCAAAATGCTAGTGTTTAGCGGGAATATGCATGCCAATTCTGCATGCGTATTTCCTGTGGCAGGGAGTTGCAGAATTTCCACGGAAATTTCCGCGGCAATTCTACAACGTGTGCACATAGCCTAAAGGGGTTTTCCCATGAACGAAAATTCATTTTAAAAATTGTCTGTGTCTGACCGTGTACGAGAGCACATCGGGTACACAGGTGAAAGAAGAGATGACATGAGAGGAGAAGACAGCAGATGGGGGAGAGATAAAGAGCACAGGGGTGAGAGAGACAGAGCACAGTCTCCTTTGATTTACAGACTAAACTCGTGTATGTCGCCATTTTTTCACACGTAGATTCGGTCAGTGAAAAAAAATTGCTCATCTGCTCTGCCCCATTGAATAATATTTGTTTGAATGCTGTCTGCTTTTATCATAGACAGCACTAATACTGAAAATATGGTTGTGTGAACGTGTCCTCAGAGCAGACATCACGGCATTACTGCCCTGACTGGCCCGCATGGGGCCCCCTCTCTTCTGCTCACCGGGGCTCAGCGACAGGATTCTGCAGGATTCTGCCGGTGCAGTAACTCAACCTGTGTCCAAGACGCAGGTCTAGTTAAACTCTATTGCGGGCCCGCATGGCAATAGTTAAAAGCCACTAGCCAATAGGAGGCTGGCGGCTGACGTCAGCGTGCACATTGCTGGCGTATGACGTCATTGTCATTCGCCGGCGTGTCCATTTTTGAAATGCCTGGGTTGGAGAGTGGCCAGATAAGGAGAAAATGTTTTTTTATTATTATCATGCAAGCCACAAGATGTTTGGGCAGCAGGATGGAGCCACATGAAACATGTATCTCCTTCCTCCGCATCTGTCTTCTTCCTGCCTCATGATCCTGCACCATGTGACATGGTGCAGGATGGAGACAGATGGGGCACAGTGGAGACACATGGTGTAGGATGGCGACATGGCTAAGCACCACCCTACATTTCCTCCCTGGTCCCAGTCTACCACCCTACCCGTGCTCTCCGTTCTGCTAATGAACTGAGGTTAGCATTCTCAATAATCAGAACCTCCCACTCCTGTCTCCAAGACTTTTCACATGCTGCGCCAATTCTTTGGAATGCACTACCCAGGTTAATACAAGTAATCCCCAATCCCAACAGTTTTAAGCGTGCCCTAGAAACGCATTTATTCAGACTGGCCTACTGCCTCAACGCATTAATCTAACTATCCCTGTGTTGCCCATTCAAAAAACTTAAACCATAATCAGGTTCCTCGCATCATGATCTCATACGCTTTATGCATTTAATAGCCCTCTGTGTCTGTACTGTTACATATTTAGGCTGTTAACTGATTCATGCAGCTTTACATGAACACCCAATTTTTACACTATGGCTGGTCCGAACAATGAAAGCAATTCCTCCTAGTTTGTAAGCTTGCAAGCAGGGCCCTCATTCCTCTTGGTATATGTTTTGATCTGTGTGTATTGTTATGCTGTAATGTCTATTGTCTGTACAAGTCCCCTCTAATGTAAAGTGCTGCGGAATATGTTGGCGCTATATAAATAAAAATTATTATTATTATTATAGAGACAGATGGTGCAGGTTCATTGGCAGGATGGAGACATGGGGCAGGATAGAGACAGATGGTGCAAGATTATGGGCAGGATGGAGACAGAGGTGGCAGGATGGAGACAGTTGGGGCAGGATGGAAACAGATGGATTGGATGGAGACACATGGTGAAGGATCATGGGGCAGGAGTGAGAAAGGGAGGGATGGAGACATAGGGAGGGATGGAGACAGATAGGGCAGGAACATGAGGCAGGATGGAGATATGGTGCAGGATGAAGACACGTGGTGCAGGATCATGGGCAAGATGGAGACAGATATTGAGGTATGGAAAAAGATGGGACAGGATCATGGTGCAGGATGGAAACAGATGGGGCAGGATCATGGGCAAGATGGAGACAGATGGTGCAGGATCATGGGCAGGATTTAAACACATGGTGGAGGATCATGGGGAATGATGGAGACACATGGTGCAGGATCATGGAGCAGGATAGAGACAGATGGTGCAGGATCATGGGGCAGGATGGAGACAGATGGGATAGGATCATGGGGCAGAATGGAGACAGATGGAGCAGGATCATGGTGCAGGATGGAGACACATGGTGCAGGATCATGAGGTAGGATGGATAGGATGGAGACAAATGAGGCAGGATCATGATACAGATGGTGCATGGTCATTGGACAGATGGGTCAGGATGGAGATAGATGGGGCAGAATGGAGACAAATGGGGCAGGATGGGGATATAATATGGGGTAGGATGAGACATCACAAGGGGAGAATGAATACTCATGAGGACAAGATGGAAGAACTTATTGATGGAGCCAGGTATGAGATACAAGGGACCAGGATGAGGGATATTATTACCCTAGGGTGTAATAATTATAGGGGATAATTCAGGAGACTCTTTGTGTGGAACAAGACAACAGGACACAGTTTTATAAGTGGTAAAGTTTATATTATCACACGGTGATTCAAACAGGTGCAGAGAGAAACTCAAGTCCACGACACTTGGTGCAAATAATAAACGCAGCTTAGCAGTCAATAGGAAACTTCAGAGGTAGATGCAAACAAACAGAAAGTCTATGAAGCACAGTTATTCTTGAGGAAACGTGACCCAAATAGATCCTTGACTTAGTCCAGACACAGATAGATATGCTATAAGGCAGTTCAAATAATATCTTAGCTCAACCAGGGAGGCCTGGTTAATAGTCTCAGGTTTTGCAGAGCAGCAAACAGCTTACATGTCCAGCAAATGCAGATGGAAGTAACATGAGCAGCAGATGAAGGAGGATTACTGGAACTGGTGTATGCAGCAGGAACTCAGAGCAGAGTGGCGGGATCTCCAACACAGGTTCACAGGAGCAGGTGCAGGTGCAAGGCCAGGGAGTAATCAGGAGCTGGATGCAAGGCAGAATAATCTAGCACAGACTGAAGGCTGGGATGGAGTTTTATAGCAGGAAGACAAGTGCACATGAGACCAAAGACGCCATGTTGGAAAAGGGCAGTAATGCACAAAAGGTAAAAAATGTTCAGAGTCCTGACATAGGGTCTAAGTAAGAGATATTATTACTGCAGTCATGTATTTTATTTTTTGAGGATACTGTTTTCAATGGGGTGGTCCTGTTACTGTGCAGAGCGACACTATGTCACCTTTTTTCTTCATCTGGTGTAGTGTAGAATTTGGTAAAACATTAAGTACTATGATGTGCAAGTGGTGCTCTAGATAACTGTGTTATTTCCTCAAGAGACAAGCCCTGGCTGGAAGAAGTGATGGCGGTCTGTGCTGGATGAAAATGAAAAGCGAAGATGAAGGACTTCACCTAAAGACATTACTGGTGAGTCAGTGTATTACCCGTACACTGACACTATACACTGTATACTTAATACAAAGGTCCTGTGTACAATGTCACCAGTGGTCACTGTTTTACTTCTACACTGATACTTTATACAGAGCTCCAGTGTATAATGTCACTGGTGATCACTGTGTTACCATATACACTGACACAGTATATAGAGCTCCTGTGCATAATGTCACTGATCATTGTATTACACTGCATGCTAAGTACAAATTGCCTGTGTATAATGGCACATATGTTAATATTAGTATTGTGTTTTTTTATTAATGATCAGTATTGTAGTATTTGGCCACTATGTGGTGGTAATATATGGTCCGGCCATGGTGTAGCTGTATTTGTTCCTTGTACATGGTATTATAGGTCACTATGTGGTGGTAATATGTTGTCTGGTCATGGTGTGGTGGTACTTATTCCTTTTTTGTAGTATTATTCGGTCACTGTGGTGGTTATATTTTGTCTGGTCATGGTGTGGCAGTATTTATTACTTGTATGTAGTATTATTTGGTCACTGTAGTGGTAATATGTGATCTGGTCATGGTATGATGGTATTTGTTCCTTGTATGTGCTATTATTCGGTCACTATATGGTGGTAGCATGTGGTCTGGTCATGGTGTGGTGGTATTTGTTCCTTGTATGTAGTATTATAGGTCATTATGTGGTGGTAATATGGTGTCTGATCATGGTGCAGTGGCAGCTTGAAAAATGTTTTGGCCAAAACAAAAGCTGCTGACTATGTATGTGATCTGGTGATGGGAACTGTTAATGTGTGATTGGTGAGGACATGGTGCAGAAATTGAGTTTTTCCAAGATAGGGCGGTGGGACTGTGGACAGGTCGTGTGGTGGAGGCGGCAAGGCTGGGGTGGAGCCTGGGCAGAGTTTCAAGGGGCCCCAAATTTATGAGTGGCAGCCCTGGCTATGAGCATCAGCAACAGGACGCTGCTCATAGCAATTCAGCAATGACAACCACAGGGATCTCCTGCAGACTCCTGGTTGTCATGACAACCCATCTGAGACCCGCAGTCATGTGACACGGTCAGGGTTTGTGATGCGCTTCTGGAGTGAGCATGTTAAATGCCGCTGTCAGAGATTGACAGCGGCATTTAACATGTTAACAACCGTGGGTGGATCGCGATTCCATCCACATCTGTTAGGGCTATATGTCAGATGATAAAATCAGCTGACATTTGCCAGAAAACATGTGGGTTCAGCGCAGAAGCCTGCATGAAGTGCGGGGATACAACCTATGACATACCTATAGGTCGTGAAGGGGTTAATTTTCAAAAGAGCTGATAGTAGAAAATTGACCCCAAAATTGGTTACACTATGTCTTCTGAGTACAACAGTGCTCCATATGTGGTCAAAAACCACTTTTTAGGCAAAGTTCATAAGGGAAGGAGCGCCATATTGGAGTACAGATGGAATGATTTGCAAGTGTCATGTCACTTTGGCAGAGACCCTGAGGTGTCAGAACAGCAGAACCCCCATATGTGACCCCATTTTTCAAACTACTCCTCTTAATCAAATCTAGGGGTACAGCGAGCATATTGACACCACATGTTTCACAAAATTATATACCATTGAGCGATGAAGAAAACAAAAATTAAATTTTTACAACTATAAGTTTATTTTAGCCCCATATTTTACATTTTCACAATGGGAAATAGTTAAAAATGACCACATAATTTGTTACACAATTTTTTATGAATGTGCCAATACCCCATATGTGGCTGCACAGTAATGTTTGGTCACACATTGAGATTCGGGAGTGAAGGAGCACTGGATTTCTTTTGGTGGGAGCACAATACTTTTCCAGAGCCTTTGTGTTGCCAATAATGTGGACACCACCTATATTTCTGTTAACAGATGACAAACGTGAGTGTGGACTTGTTTTTTGTGGGTCGGGTAGAAGCTTGGTGGCATTTTGCAGTACAGAACATTTGGATCACATTTATCCTGTGCTCTACATTGAACACTTACATTGGGGTTTCCATCTAAATCTACCTAATATATGATTCAGGTGAAACCCCAAGGGATCCATTCCCTAATGAGGCAGCAGAGTTGCTCTGGATTCTATGCAGCAGTTTCCAGCTTTTCAAAAGTGCACAAAACTGTGGCCGAACGTGCTTTTTTCCAAGCCTAATAAAACGGATATGGCTGTATTATAGGCCAGGCAGAGTCCACAGTGCCTCCAACTGCCTTATTACAGGGAATTTTCCACTGGGAGTTCAGTCTGAATCACATACTTCAGAGATTTATATGGGTGCCCGGGAGGAATGTGCTCATCATAGAGTGCAAGATAAATTTGAGTTGAGCCTTACTGCAATTTTTGGGAGGCAGAAGAACAAATCAACAGCAGCTGAACAATTTATTTTTTCGTCATTACTTGAGCTGTATAAGTAATTAGATGACTTTATTCTTTGGGTCGGTGCAATTACAACAACACTAGATATATTTTTTTTTATGTTTGGCTCCTGTCACACTAAAAGACTAATTTTGTTTTTATTAAAAAAATTGTTTGCATTGCCATATTTTGATAGTTATAATGTTTCTATATGTCTGCCGACAGTCATGTGAGGGCTTGTGTTTTGCAGGATGACTCAATGTTTTTTTGGTACTATTTTTGGACACAACATTTTTTAATAGCTTTTTATTTGTTTTTTTGGGAGGCAGATTGAACGAAAATTAGCAACTCAGAGATTGTTTTTTGTTTTCTTGTTTTTCACCCTGTGGTAAAATTTGATAAGGTAGCTTTATTCTTCGGGTCAGTATGATTACAGAGATACCATATTTTATAATTTTTTTTTGTTTTGATTCTTCTGCAGAATACAGAATAAAAACAATTTTATTGAAAAAATATTGTTTTTGCATCCCATATTCTGAGAGCTCTAACTTTTTTTAATTTTTCTACTGAGGCAGTTGTATGGCAGCTTTTTTGTGGGACAAGGTGACGTTTTCAGTCATACCAGTTTTATTTATATTCGTCTTTTTTATAGTGTTTTATTACGCTTTTTTTTCCAACAGTATGATGTAAAACCATAGTTTGCGCCACATCTTTTATTTGCATTTTTTACGGCGTTCATTGCGAGGGTTAAATAGTGTGATAGTTTTATAGGTCAGGTCATTCTGGGTTCAGCGTTTCCAAATATGTGTACTTTTTTTGTGCAGAAAAATACGTATTTATGGGTATAATTTTTTCTATGTTATTTTTTTTAAATATTTTTACATCATTTTTTTTTTTTACTTACTCCTGCTATGGGACTTTCACTTTTTCACTTTGATCGTTGATATAAAGGATTGCAATGCTGGTGCATTGCAATGCTTTATATACCTGTAAGTGCTGCACTGACAGAAGCTTCTTAGACCTTGCTCTGAGCTTAGTGACCTGGGGGTTCTCATGCCAACGATTGGGCCCCTCGCGATGAAGTCATGGTGGCTCCAATCTGAAGGAGGGAGCCCCCTCCTTCCCCAGCCTTCTAAATGTTGTGATCGCTCTCGATCACAGCATTTAGCGGGTTAAACAGCCAGGGGTAGTGCTGGCAGTTAGCATGTTTACATGCAGTGACAGTTTTAACCCCTTAGCGACAGAGCCAATTTTGTCCTTAATGACCAAGCCAATTTTTACAATTCTGACCACTGTCATTTTATGAGGTTATAGCTTTGGAACAGTTCAACACATACCACTAATTCTGAGAGTGTTTTTTGTGATATGTTGTACTTCATGTTAGTGGTAAAATTTATTTGATATGACTTGCGTTTATTTCTGAAAAAAATGGAAATTTGGCAAAAATGTTGAAAATTTTACAATTTTAAAACTTAATTTTTGTGCCCTTAAATCAGAGAGTTGTGTCACACAAAACAGTTAATAAATAACATTTCCCACATGTCTCCTTTGCATTAGCACAATTTTGGAAACATAATTATTTTTGTTAGGAAGTTATAAAGGTTAAAATTTGACCAGCGATTTCTAATTTTTCCTACAAAATTTACAAAACCATTTTTTTAGGGACTACCTCACATTTGAAGTGAGTTTGGGGGATCAATATAACAGAAAATGGCCAAAAGTTTCACCATTCCAAAAGCTGCACCCCTCAAGGTGCTCAAAACCACATTCAAGAAGTTTATTAACCCTTCAGGTGCTTCACAAAGAAAATTAACATTTTACTTTTTTTCCCAAAAAATGTACTTTAGACCTAAACTTATTTATTTACACAAAGGTATCCGGAGAAAATGGACCACAAAATTTGTTGTATGCTGATATCCCGTTTGTGGGGGAAAGCCACTGCTTGAGCGCATGACAGGGCTCAGAAGGGAGGTAGCACTGTTTGCTTTTTTGAGCTCAAAATTGGCTGGAATCAATGGCGGGCACCATGTTGCATTTGGAAGACCCCCTGATGTACCTAAACATTGGAAACCCACAAATTCTAACTCAAACCCTAACACAACACTACCCCTGACCCTAATCCCAACCCTAACCCCAACACCACCCTAACGCCAACACCCCAACCATAACCCCAACACAACCATATCCCCAACGCAACCCTAACCCTAACACCACAACTGTAATGCCAACACAAGCCTAACCCTTGCCCCAACCCTAACCCTAGCCCAACCCTAGCCCATCCCAACCCTAGTTGCAGCACAACCCTAGCCCCATCCCTTACCCTAACTCTAACTCTAACCCTAGCTCAACCCTAACCCAACTCTAACCCTAATGGAAAAAATGCATTTTTTAATTTTATTATTTTTACCTACCTAAGGGGGTGATAAAAGGGGTTTAATTTACTATTTTTTGTATTTTGATCACAGTGTTAGGGTCTATCACAGTGATCAATATGAACCAATAGGAAAATCTAAATCTCCTGTTGTTACCACGTGCCAGCTGGCAGATCACTGCGGGCACACTGTGCATGCACCCGCCATTTTCTTCCGGTAAGAGCCGGTGGGTCTGGGGAAGGCGAAGGTACCAGGGGAAGGCTCGGGGGACCCCATTTCTCTCTCCTCTGGTATGCTAGATAGTCCAGTCAAAATACAGTTTGACCCGGAACAAATTCCAAGAAAGCGTTTTATGATTTTTTTTTACTATTATATGTGGGGAACAACATATTAAAAGTTTTCCAAAAATTGATGACCACAAAGGTCCTAACTATGACGTCATAAAACGATGACAGCCATCGCACTAAAAATAACTAATATTTCCCTATTTTAAAGCTGTAGCTTTAGGTTACAGAAGAGTTTACATTTTGTATACTATATATTTTCATATAACAATTTTTATACAAAGTTTTATACTAACTACATGGACAGGCGAGGTCATGACATCATCAATGACGTCATGACATATATGTACATTTCTAGAAATTATAGAATACACAGTGCATTTTAAGAGCTACTTCATCACTGAATAAGCCTGTCAGGTCAATAGTCACTATTTTCATCATCTGACACTGCTTCCTCACTCATATTGTCACAATGCCCTTCTTGACATGGTCCGCATACCCGTCAACAGGTAAGTCTGTGTCTTTTGCAAGTGCATCGAAGTGTACTACAACCATGAGAACAATTGCAGTAAATTATTTTCAGAAGTGTTTCTGGCGCGGGTGAAGTATCCATCATCACTGGAACTAGACTGTTGTTCTGCAATTCCCATCCCCATTCAGTAGTGTCCATGGCCTCACCATTGTCCATCCAAAGCATCACTTGGAGGTAACTCCGAAGGGCATGATACTTCATTGCAGAGGAGGTCGGTGGCAGTCGTTCAGGTGTAACAAAGATTTTGGCTGAACCACCTTTTTTGCAGACAGTAGAATACCTCATTGCAGACAGATTGTCTCCAGGTTTGCCCCCAAACAATGCCACCATCGCTTTACACCCAGCGTCTTCAATCTCAGCTCTGTTTTTGCCAGGTGTGGAAAAGATTTTAGCACAGCTATTTAAGACCGAGTCTCCCTTCAAAACCTTGTGTAGACCAAGTTTTTTTCCGATTCCAAAAACAGCGGAAGTGGTATCGCAACCCGTGAATGCATGAAGGAACAGAAGACTGCTGCAGACATGGTTTCCCAGGGACTTCTTCATAACCTTAATGTCGTATTCTGTTGCAGGACTCCCTTTATCCGAGTAGAAATAAAGCTTGTTGCCATCACTGTTTGATGCGTGATGAAGTAACAACACCAAAAGATCTGTATCTTCGCCAATGAGACTTGTTGGATGACATTGACACTGCTGCCTTAACAATCTCCACATCTGCATCCCCCTCTGATTGTATTACGTGGCAACCTCTGTCATTCATGCGCTGTCAAACGAGATTGATAAGAGACTGTTTGTTCTCCACATTCGAAAGGAAGTCCTCCTTTTTCCCGACAAATTTAATTCCTTCAGCAATGTTTACTTTGTTACTTGTTTGTTTTTTGCGCCGTTGCTGATGGGTAATGTCCTTAGTGTTTGGTCCTCCAATGTAACCATCAAATACTATCGTAGCCTTACCATAGTGCTTTAGTGTGAAAGATGCATAGTCTTCAGCGATTGAACAATATGTCTTTCCTTCTGACCACTTCAGTCGATGGAGAAGAGAACCTCCGTCAAGAACATAATGTTCCACTTCTGGTACATCCTTGAGTACTGTGTCATCTTAACTCTGTTCTTTTATAGCAGCCATCAGTTGTGCTTTGTTTGTTTTACATAAGAGATGTTTTGCCTCAAAGAGGGATGGTGGGTATGGTGAAAGTTCATAGGCCATCACCTCATCAAGGGAAAGATCAGCAGTTTGAGATACCACAAGAAACCTTTGGCACAAAAGAGCGGGGTCTATTGTTTTGTCCTTAGCAACGTCAATAGCCTCACTGGATGCCAGGGTCTTGGCTTTCATTGACCTCTTGTACTTAACTGAAAACAGTGATTGACTCTCTATTGTTGCCACTATTTCTCTGCCAATGGTGAACAGGTCATGGACATTCACATCCTTATTTGCATTGACACCGGTGATAATGTTGCGAAGAGACACTTCATCAGAGAAAGGTGAAAAGGTCTTGAGTTTATCTGCAATTTTCTCCAGGTCTTCACAATCTCTTCTCGTCCTTGACGTTCTTGCCTCCTTGTGTTGTTCACTGGTGACAAAGCTCTGGCGAGTGAAACCCTGCATTGCATCACTGTAGGAAGAGGACACTGGCACAGACAGAGTCCACAAGGCCCTCTGATGTTCGGACATTCCACTTCCTCTGGTGAGTCCTCCTGCAGTTTTTAGGGAGCGCATCAGAGCTTGCTCGATGACTAGGTCGCAACCCAGGCCTGCCCAGTACTGATCAGTCCGCCTTACAACATGCAAGCCATTCATAAATCTATGGAAGACTGATGGCATATCATCTTCCAGAGTGGTCATAGACTGGAGGTAAAGGTAGGCGGCCTTCACATAGTTCCCATGCCCAGCAGCTGCAAGAATGGGCAAACATTCGGCTACAGCATGAAGGTGCATCAGCCAGGATCCTGTACGATCGGCCTCAATAAGCTCCCTTGCAATTCCAACCATCTGTTGGTAATTCAGCCATAGTCTACTGGTTCGAGAGTGAGCGGATAATCTGTTTCTTGTGGTGGACAAGAGGTGGACAATTTCACTAAGGCAGGTAGAAGTGATGACCAAATTCAAGTCACTCTCCCCTGTCAGTGTCAGAGCATACAACTGCTCAAGTTCATGCAACAGGTCTGCAAAACTGGGATGGTCGCAAAGTACTTTGTCTGCAACTTGCTGAGTAAGACACTGATCAAGGAGGAGATGGCCACGAACTGCACGCTGAACTGCCTTTCCAGCCATGATGTGTTGCACAGCATTGTCACTGTAAATTGTTCCCAAGATCTCTTTGAATCCACTCCCATCCATCAACGTACCTATGGCACCCATAAGATTCATCAATGTGTGGAAGCTCCCGAGCATCAGGACAACATCTCAAACCGGGCTGTCTTCAGGCACCTCTTGCTTGATTTCTGATGCTTTCCAGTAGAGTGGCTGATCGAATGTAACAACTTGTCATGAATCCCAATGGCTAGGAATAGCAAGGGACAAGCAAAGTAATACAAAATATCGGACGAGCTCTAAGGTGATGGAACCTGGGCTGACCGCTGCCCTACGCCTGACAAACGCAACTAGAGATAGCCAGGGAGCGTGCCTACGTTGGTTCTAGACGCCACGCACCAGCCTAAGAGCTAACTAGTACTGCAGAGAAAATAAGACCTCACTTGCCTCCAGAGGAATGAACCCCAAAAGGTATAGTTGCCCCCCACATGTATTGACGGTGAAATGAGAGGAAGGCACACACATAGAGATGATATATGTAGGTTCAGCAAATTGAGGCCCGCTGTAAACTAGAAAGCAGAACGATACAAAAGGGGTCTCAGCGGTCAGCAAAAAACCCTAATCAAAAAACCATCCTGAGATTACAAGAACCCATGTGCCAACTCATGGCACATGGGGAGAACCTCAGTCCACTAGAGCTACCAGCTAGCATAGAGACATAATAAGCAAGCTGGACAAAAAAAAACAAACAACTGAAAATCAGCACTTAGCTTATCCTGAAAGATCTGGGAGCAGGTAGGCAGGAACCAAACAGAGCACATCTGAATACATTGATAGCCGGCAAGGGAATGACAGAAAGGCCAGGTAAAATAGGAAACACCCAGCCTCTGATGGACAGGTGGAAACCAAAGGCCGCAACCCACCAAAGTCACCCAGTACCAGCAGTAACTACCAGAGGGAGCCCACAAACAGAATCCACAACAGTACCCCCCCCTTGAGGAGGGGTCACCGAACCCTCACGAGAACCCCCAGGGCGATCAGGGTGAGCTCTATGGAAGGCGCGGACCAAATCAGTCGCATGAACATCGGAGGCGACCACCCAGGAATTATCCTCCTGACCATAACCCTTCCACTTAACCAAATACTGGAGTTTGCGTCTGGAAACACGAGAATCCAAGATCTTCTCAACAACATACTCCAATTCTCCCTCCACCAGCACCGGAGCAGGAGGCTCAACCGAAGGAACAACGGGCACCTCATACCTCCGCAACAACGACCGATGGAACACATTATGAACAGCAAACGATGCTGGGAGATCCAAACGAAAAGATACAGGGTTAAGAATCTCCGAGATCCTATAAGGACCGATGAACCAAGGCTTGAACTTAGGAGAAGAGACCTTCATAGGGACAAAACGAGAAGACAACCACACCAAATCCCCAACAAGAAGTCGGGGACCCACGCGGCGACGGCGATTAGCAAACTGCTGAGTCTTCTCCTGAGATAACTTCAAATTGTCCACCACCTGATTCCAAATCTGATGTAGCCTGTCCACCACCACGTCCACTCCAGGACAATCCGAAGACTCCACCTGACCAGAGGAAAAACGAGGATGAAACCCCGAATTACAAAAAAAAGGAGAGACCAACGTGGCAGAACTAGCCCGATTATTAAGAGCAAATTCGGCCAGCGGCAAAAAAGCAACCCAGTCATCTTGATCAGCAGAAACAAAACACCTCAAATAAGTTTCCAAGGTCTGATTAGTTCGCTCCGTCTGGCCATTCGTCTGAGGATGGAATGCAGACGAGAAAGACAAATCAATGCCCATCTTGGCACAAAACGTCCGCCAAAATCTAGACACAAACTGGGATCCCCTGTCAGAAACGATATTCTCCGGAATCCCATGCAAACGAACCACGTTCTGAAAAAATAAAGGGACCAACTCAGAGGAGGAAGGCAACTTAGGCAAGGGCACCAAATGAACCATCTTAGAAAAGCGGTCACACACCACCCAGATAACGGACATTTTCTGTGAAACCGGGAGATCAGAAATAAAATCCATGGAAATGTGCGTCCAAGGCCTCTTCGGGATGGGCAAGGATAACAACAACCCACTGGCCCGAGAACAGCAAGGCTTAGCTCGAGCACACACTTCACAAGACTGCACAAAGGTACGCACATCCCTAGACAAGGAAGGCCACAAAAAAGACCTGGCCACCAAGTCTCTAGTACCAAATATTCCAGGATGACCAGCCAACACAGAAGAATGGACCTCGGAGATGACTCTACTGGTCCAATCATCCGGAACAAACAGTCTTTCTGGTGGACAACGATCCGGTTTATCCACCTGAAACTCCTGCAATGCACGTCGCAAGTCTGGGGATACGGCGGACAATATTACCCCATCCCTAAGGATACCAGTAGGCCCAGAGTCTCCAGGAGAGTCAGGCACAAAACTCCTGGAAAGAGCATCTGCCTTCACATTCTTTGAACCTGGCAGGTATGAAACCACGAAATTGAAACGAGAAAAAAACAACGACCAACGAGCCTGTCTAGGATTCAAACGCCTGGCAGACTCAAGGTAAATGAGATTCTTGTGATCAGTCAAGACCACCACACGATGTTTAGCACCCTCAAGCCAATGACGCCACTCCTCAAATGCCCACTTCATGGCCAAAAGCTCCCGATTACCCACATCATAATTGCGCTCGGCGGGCGAGAATTTTCTAGAGAAGAATGCACATGGCTTCATCACCGAGCCATTAGAACTTCTCTGTGACAAAACCGCCCCCGCTCCAATCTCGGAAGCATCAACCTCAACCTGAAAAGGAAGTGAAACATCTGGTTGACACAACACAGGAGCAGAAGAAAACCGGCGCTTAAGTTCCTGAAAGGCCTCCACGGCCGCAGGAGACCAATCAGCAACATCAGCACCCTTTTTAGTCAAATCAGTCAAAGGTTTAACAATACTGGAAAAATTATCAATGAACCGACGATAAAAATTAGCAAACCCCAAGAACTTCTGAAGGCTCTTAACAGATGTAGGTTGTGTCCAGTCACAAATCGCCTGAACCTTGACGGGATCCATCTCAATAGTAGAAGGAGGAAAAATGTACCCCAAAAAAGAAATCTTCTGGACTCCGAAGAGACACTTTGAGCCCTTCACAAACAGAGAATTGGCCCGCAGAACCTGAAACACCTTCCTGACCTGTAAAACATGAGACTCCCAGTCATCAGAAAACACCAAAATATCATCCAAATACACAATCATAAACTTATCCAGATATTCACGGAAAATATTGTGCATAAAGGACTGAAAGACTGACGGAGCATTGGAGAGTCCAAAAGGCATTACCAAATACTCAAAATGGCCCTCAGGCGTATTAAATGCGGTTTTCCACTCGTCACCCTGTTTTATCCGCACCAGATTATACGCACCGCGAAGATCTATCTTAGTGAACCACCTAGCCCCCTTAATGCGAGCAAACAAATCAGTCAATAATGGCAGTGGATACTGATATTTGACTGTAATCTTATTCAGAAGGCGATAATCTATACAAGGCCTCAGGGAACCATCTTTTTTTGCCACGAAAAAAAAAACCTGCTCCCAGAGGGGACGAAGATGGACGAATATGTCCCTTTTCCAAGGACTCCTTAATATAATTCCGCATAGCAGTATGCTCTGGCAGTGACAGATTAAATAAACGACCCTTAGGGAACTTACTGCCAGGAATCAATTCTATAGCACAGTCACAATCTCTATGAGGAGGGAGCAAATTGAGCTTAGGCTCCTCAAAAACATCCCTATAGTCAGACAAAAACGCAGGGATCTCAGAAGGAGTAGATGAAGCGATTGAAATCGGAGGTGCATAATCATGAACCCCCTGACATCCCCAGCTTAACACAGACATTGTTTTCCAGTCCAGGACAGGATTATGAGTTTGTAACCATGGCAGACCAAGCACTAGTACATCATGTAAATTATACAGTACAAGGAAGCGAATCACCTCCTGATGAACGGGAGTCATGCGCATGGTCACTTGTGTCCAATACTGCGGCTTATTCATAGCCAATGGTGTAGAGTCAATTCCCTTCAGAGGGATAGGAACTTCCAGAGGCTCCAGACTAAAACCGCAGCGTTTAGCAAATGACCAATCCATAAGACTCAGGGCAGCGCCTGAATCCACATAGGCATCGACGGAAATGGAAGACAGTGAAAAAATCAGAGTCACAGACAAAATGAACTTAGGCTGCAGAGTACCAATGGCAAAAGATTTATCAACCCTTTTTGTGCGTTTAGAGCATGCTGATATAACATGAGCTGAATCACCACAATAAAAACACAATCCATTTTTCCGCCTATAATTTAGCCGTTCACTTCTGGACTGAATTCTATCACATTGCATAGTCTCAGGTGCCTGTTCAGAAGACACCGCCAACTGGTGCACGGGTTTGCGCTCCCGTAAACGCCGATCAATCTGAATGGCCATAGCCATCGACTCATTCAGACCTGTAGGCGTAGGGAACCCCACCATAATATCCTTAATGGCCTCGGAAAGACCATTTCTGAAGTTAGCAGCCAGGGCGCACTCATTCCACTGAGTAAGCACCGACCATTTCCGAAATTTTTGACAATATATTTCCGCTTCATCATGCCCCTGAGAGAGGGCTAATAAAGCCTTTTCAGCCTGAATCTCCAGGTTGGGTTCCTCATAGAGCAATCCCAATGCCAGAAAAAACGCATCCACATTGAGCAATGCAGGATCCCCTGGTGCCAATGCAAATGCCCAATTCTGAGGGTCGCCCCGCAGGAAAGATATTACAATCTTGACCTGTTGAGCAGGGTCTCCAGAGGAGCGAGATTTTAAAGAAAGAAACAATTTACAATTGTTCCTGAAATTCAGGAAGGTAGATCTATCTCCAGAAAAGAACTCTGGAATAGGAATTCTAGGTTCAGACATGGGAGTGTGAACAACAAAATCCTGTATGTTTTGAACTTTTGCCGCGAGATTACTCAGGCTGGAAGCCAAACTCTGGACATCCATGTTAAACAGCTAATATCAGAGCCATTCAAGGGTTAAGAGGAGGTAAGAAGCAGCTAGACAGCAATTAAGGGCTAGGCAGCAAAACTCTGAAGGAAAAAAAAAAAAAAATTTCCCTTAAACACTTCTTTTTCTCCTGCTTCAGCCCAAACAATTAACACTTTGTGGGCCGGCTATACTGTCATGAATCCCAATGGCTAGGGATAGCAAGGGACAAGCAAAGTAATACAAAATATCGGATGAGCTCTAGGGTGATGGAACCTGGGCTGACCGCTGCCCTACGCCTGACAAACGCAACTAGAGATAGCCAGGGAGCGTGCCTACGTTGGTTCTAGACGCCACGCACCAGCCTAAGAGCTAACTAGTACTGCAGAGAAAATAAGACCTCACTTGCCTCCATAGGAATGAACCCCAAAAGGTATAGTTGCCCCCCACATGTATTGACGGTGAAATGAGAGGAAGGCACACACATAGAGATGATATATATAGGTTCAGCAAATTGAGGCCCGCTGTAAACTAGAAAGCAGAACGATACAAAAGGGGTCTCAGCGGTCAGCAAAAAACCCTAATCAAAAAACCATCCTGAGATTACAAGAACCCATGTGCCAACTCATGGCACATGGGGAGAACCTCAGTCCACTAGAGCTACCAGCTAGCATAGAGACATAATAAGCAAGCTGGACAAAAAAAACAAACAACTGAAAATCAGCACTTAGCTTATCCTGAAAGATCTGGGAGCAGGTAGGCAGGAACCAAACAGAGCACATCTGAATACATTGATAGCCGGCAAGGGAATGACAGAAAGGCCAGGTAAAATAGGAAACACCCAGCCTCTGATGGACAGGTGGAAACCAAAGGCCGCAACCCACCAAAGTCACCCAGTACCAGCAGTAACCACCAGAGGGAGCCCACAAACAGAATCCACAACACAACTGCAGCGGATCGGTGTTTATCAGCAAGGTTGGACAGATACTCAAGAGTAGAGAAGATGCAAGACTTGTCTCCAGAATACATGTCAATGATGGGCAGGAAGATTACCGAAGATGACCCCGGATGATCAAAGTCTTTATGTAGCATGTGCATAATTCCATTCCAGCTTGGTGCAGGCTGTTTGAAGCATAAAGACATCTCCCACAATACATCAACACGATGGTCAATGGCGTCGAGAAATGGCAAGGGCTTGAATTTTATGTTTCGGCGAGTGTGTTTTGCAAAACGGTATTCCCTTACATCAACTCTGCTTTGTTCAACTATCTCCAAGTCCGCAGTCTTCCGTCTGAGAACAGTGCGACTGACCTTCCTGGAGTCACAGTAGCTACCATCCCCATGCCGTGGAAAGTCCCCTTCCCATCTAACGTGATGATTAGTGTTGAGCGATACTTTCCGATATCGGAAAGTATCGGTATCGGAAAGTATCGGCCGATACCGTCACAGTATCGGAATCCAATCCGATACCGATACCCGATCCCAATGCAAGTCAATGGGACTCAGGTATCGGACGGTATTCCTGATGGTTCCCAGGGTCTGAAGGAGAGGAAACTCTCCTTCAGGCCCTGGGAACCATATAAATGTGTAAAAGAAAGAATTAAAATAAAAAATATCGCTATACTCACCTGTCCGACGCAGCCGGGACTTCAGCGAGGGAACCGGCAGCGTTGTTTGTTTAAAATTCGCGCTATTACTTGGTTACGTGAATTCCCGGCTTGTGATTGGTCAGGTCGGCCATGTTGCCGGGACGCGGACCAATCACAGCAAGCCGTGACGAAATTACGTCACGGCTTGCTGTGATTGGTCCGCGTCCCGGCAATATGGCCGCCCTGACCAATCACAAGCCGTGACGTCACGGGAGGCTGGACACGCGCTCATTTTAAAATGGGCGCGTGTCCAGCCTCCCGTGACGTCACGGCTTGTGATTGGTTGCGCCGCGGTCAACCAATCACAAGCCGGGAGGCTGGACGCGCTCATTTTAAAATGGGCGCGTGTCCAGCCTCCCGTGACGTCACGGCTTGTGATTGGTTGCGCCGCGGTCAACCAATCACAAGCCGGGAGGCTGGACGCGCTCATTTTAAAATGGGCGCGTGTCCAGCCTCCCGTGACGTCACGGCTTGTGATTGGTCAGGGCGGCCATATTGCCGGGACGCGGACCAATCACAGCAAGCCGTGACGTAATTTCGTCACGGCTTGCTGTGATTGGTCCGCGTCCCGGCAACATGGCCGACCTGACCAATCACAAGCCGGGAATTCACGTAACCAAGTAATAGCGCGAATTTTAAACAAACAACGCTGCCGGTTCCCTCGCTGAAGTCCCGGCTGCGTCGGAGAGGTGAGGATAGCGATATTTTTTATTTTAATTCTCTCTTTTACACATTTTAACATTAATGTTGTTGCGATACCCGATATCCGATACCACAAGAGTATCGGAATCCCGGTATCGGAATTCCGATACAGCAAGTATCGGCCGATACCCGATACTTGCAGCATCGGAATGCTCAACACTAGTGATGATATTATGATCGACGTTGTCCGCAGCAAACAGCAGTGACGTATCCAGTCTGTCTATGGTACCACCGAGTACATCCTGGCCAACAGAAGCGACAGCGTTTTCCTCGAATCGCTGAACTTCCGAATATGATGAACAATATCCCATGGCTGAGAGACTGTCTACAAGAAATCGAGACCTGAAATGATGATGGAGCTGGACTGCTAACCCAAGCTGCAATGGAGCTACTACAGCCCTGGGACGTACAGCCTGAACAACTGATTGTCCAATGCTTGCGACCTTCCTGTGAATGTCCTTTCCAACTAAGAGGGTTTCAAGCAAGCAAAGCAAACTCAGGGGGAGATAATCTAAGGCAGACTGACATTCAAGCGAAGAAGTCTTCGGATATTCATCGGTTGAAGGTGGGATCTGAGACTTGATATCACTCTTGATTAGTTTGGCCGCAGTCTCTATGATGGCTCTCTCCTGGGCTTCTTCATCCGATTCCTGACTATGGAAATAGTCCCTCATGATTATTCTGGTCTTTTCAACGTTACAATGTTAGGCAACCCTTCACACTCTGCTATGAATAGCGAATCGCCATACCTCTCCTCCAGCCTATACCTCAGCCATTTATTACTATAGGCAGCACTGTCTCCTTCTACAAGATACTCCGTCATTTTCTTTGCAAGATCTGTGACAGTCAGTTGCTCTTCATCATTGTCCTCGAGAAATGCACACATTCTCAAGAACGCTTGCTCTTGGTCCATGTTCATCGGCCTCCCTACCTTCCGCGGTTTCTTTGCATTAGATCCACCACCATGACGCATAGGAATTCCGCAATTTGTCCGAAAGTTAATGTCACATGAACGATGATACAGTCTGCAGCATGTAAGTCCTTCCCAAAGTACGCGATTCTCCCTTGAATGGTGATTGCCCAGTCATCATTACGCTGTTTGCAATGTGACATGATGGACCTATAATGTTACAGGGTATATACACTAGATTCCTTGATAAGGCGTTGATCCAGGGAACTAGTATGATTGCTGTATGTGGAGTCGGGAAGGAATTTTTTTTCCCCATGGTGGAGTTACTCTTTGCCACATGGGTTTTTTTTGCCTTCCCCTGGATCAACATGTTAGGGCATGTTAGGTTAGGCTATGGGTTGAACTAGATGGACTTACAGTCTTCCTTCAACCTTAATAACTATGTAACTATGTAACTATGTAACCTTACAAATCCATCCGTTTTAACAAAGCTATAGTCATCGAAATCACTACTAGATCTTGTCTTCACCACTTCATGTCCACAGAACAAACACTGCGTCGTGCTATCATAGGATCCAGTAGACACCCGTGTACCTCTCTTGGCAGGTGAACGATGAACGGAAGTAGCTTTCTTATGCAAGTCTATTTGCTTCTTGTTTATGTAGTTCATACGACATCTCTTGTGCACCACTGCTCCAGCAGCTACCACAGTGCTAACGCCCCTCTCAATACTGGTTTTATTGATCCCTTCAGCTCCTTTCGCACCAATCACCACTCTTTCTCCGTCATCTGCTACTTCATGGCTGCATAAAGGGCAAGTTTCTTGACTTTCCATCATTCTCAGCTCTGTAAAAGAAGATAAATAAATTGTTAAATAATATAATAATAGTAGTAATAGTAAAAGAAATAATGATAGACACTGAAAGGAGAGCCGCATTTAACATTTTACAGCTTAGGCGGCCATATTCTTTGACGTCACATTTGGACCCTTTGTGGTAACCCTATCTTGGTAAACTTTTAGTATGTGTTTCCCTACATGTAACACTACCAAAAAAAACAATAAAACGCTTTCTTGGAATTTATCCAGGGTAAAGTGTTTTTTTTTCGTATTTTGACTGGACTAAGATCATATCAGAGGAGAGAGAAATGAATGGGAAATCTGACTTTTTTTGCGATTGCCGTTATTCGGAGAATAACAGCGATCACAAGACTTTGGATGGTAAAAACCGACCCGAATCATGTTCTCCAGGGTCTCAGCTACCCCTGGTAGCCAAGACCACAGAGATTTTCTGATGCTGGGGGGCACTATACGCTTATTTCTGAGCACCGTTAAAAAGCGGCGCTGAGGAATAAGTACCCTTAACTGCTGCTGTTCAAAGGTGTATTGGCAGTCGTTAAGGGTTTAACGGACGGACTTAGCATGTCATGATGCGGAAACTGACACTCGCTTATGACATGTTATTTCCGTAGGTGTTTATTTGCAAAATAATTGAATCTTGCCAAATCAGACAAGGTGATTTTCTGGATTTGTTTTCCCATTTTGACTCTCATAGTTGTGGTTTTACTTATGATGTCAATTACAGGCCTCTCTCATTTTTTTAAGTGGGAGAATTTGCACAATTGGTGGTTGACTAAATACTTTTTATCCCCACTGTATGTAACTGTAGCGCCCCCACTGCCGCAGGGCCGAGGGGTACCCGATACCGGGCCTCTGAGTCTTTGCTCTGGGGTTGTCACGGCGGCTAGGCCCGGTCCGTGACCCTGCCGAGGGGTGTACAGTGAATAATAGATATGGATGGTGGTAGTGGTGGTGGTGGTGCGGTGCAGTAAATAACGAGGACACCAGGTTGCAGTCTCTTTACCTCTTTACTGAAGATCTCTGGGTCCTCAGTCCGGAATCCAGATAACTAGGCTGCGCAAGTACGGCCGGTCCAATGGCACCTCCAGAGTTCTCTTAACAGGTGGAAATCTGTGCCTTCCTTCTAGCGCTAGGTGTTGCGGTCCTTCCCTGCTGTGCTTACGGAAAGTCCCCACAACTGTTGTGTCCGTTTCTTAAGTTCCCTCACAACTCGATTAGATGATGTTCTGCTAATCCTCCGTCCCTCCCTGATGTTGCGGTTAGGACGGCACCCGTATGACGGGTAGGCTCGGAGCTCTTCTGGGACCCTAGAGTCGCCCCTCTCCACAAGTTGCCCCCCAAGACTGCATAGGTGATTTGGGTGAGACAGCCCGCCTTAGACTGACTGTCCTGCCGTTGGTTTAGAGTATTGCCTGAAGCTGAATATTGTAATACCCCCTCGGCGTTCTGGCCGCCGGTTGTGCGCCTCAGTAGGATGTTGCCTCGGTCTCACAGCACGACTCCTACTGGTATTCTCCTTCTCGCTTTGATCTCGTTTCTCACTCAGCACAATCTATCTTGCTTCTTATCCTTCCTTGGGCACCGCCGCTATGCTGAGCAGGCACGGTCCCGTTACATTCCTTCTTGTAGCCAGGCCTCTGTCAGGATCCCACCCCTGACAGGGACCCTACCGAATCTTCTCCCACAACACCCTCTGCCACAAGGTGTTGCCTGGTTCCAACCCAGTCAGCTTTCTGTCTAACTTCCTGCCTGACCCCCAGTTTACCCACAATGGGGGGGAGTGGCCTAATGAATAGAACCCTTAGCTCCCCCTGGTGACCCGACTGTGAAATGTATTGGTGTCTGTGATACCTGGTCAGATGAACTCCTTCAGTGCCATCGGACGTACCATAGCTCCCCTTAGTGGCGGAGCCACAGTACTGCAACGACCAGGACTCTGGGGCGCTGCATAACCCCTTCACGACATATATGACATACACTTACATCATATGTTGTGTCCCTGCCTTTGATGGGAGCTTGCACGCTGAGCCCGCATCTCTCCCCACATAAGACGTCTAGTTTCATCATCCTTCATGTGACCTTGGCTGTTAACTTGTTAAATCCCACTGTCAATCTCTGACAGCGACATTTAACATAGGCTGGCAGGAGGCGCCTCATTCCATGCCTCTATATTATTTTTTTCCATTCTTTAGAGTTAGGGGTGGAGTTATTATTGGGGCTTTTTCAAATGAAGATGATATGATGGCTAGTATTGAGGGCAAGTGCTCATTACTCGAGTTTGCATTGGGTGCTTGGGTATGCATGGAGCATCATGGATCCCCGCACTTTTTTTGTGTCTAACACCCACAAAACATGCTGGGCAGGGATTCAAGTCTTGGGACTCACCACTCGAGCACCCGCGATACTTGGTGCATACCCGAGCACCCGTTGCAAACTGGACTACTGAGCACTTGCACTCAACACTAATGGTGACGTATTCAATATAACGACCTAATGTTATCAAATTCTGTGTCATTTCTTTGGGTTCAAAATGCTCACTATACCCCTCGATAAAATCCTTGAGGGGTGTGGTTTCCAAAATTGTGTCACTTGTGGAATGTTTCCACTGTTTAGGCACATCAAGGACTTTGCAAACACGACATGGCATCCGATCTCAATTCCAGACAATTTTGCGTTTGAAAAGTCAAACTGTGCTCCTTCCCTTCCGAGCCCTGCTGTGCTCCCAAACAGTAGATTCCCCCCAAATTGCTCAGAAGAAATTGAACAACAAATTTTGTAGAACTAAATATTATTCCAAGATCTATTGATTAAAATGAACTTTTGTTTGTGGGAAAACCCCTTTAACCCTGAGCAGAATTGTAGAGCCGCGCACATGAAGCTGTAAGGCTGCACATGGATTACACTGCCTCTGCACTTTTCCCACCACTTAGTGCTCTATGTGGCACCATTTGTTAGTGATGTTTCCCTTTCCATATATTGCAATATTGATTACTTATTAATGATAGCCCCATTTTTAGCCTTTACCATATTAAAAAACATGGTGTACTTTACATATTTTCGAAGTGATGCATCTTTAGTATTAATCATTTTTTACACAAAATGCTCATAAATAATTATTACTATGTTGAATCTACTAAATTACTGAAGAATTCCTTGAGGAAGTGTTAGGAGGAGTCCAGCCTTACAAGTGTAGACCCTTTGCTCTTTGATATCAGCTATATTTTGCTACAAGGAGTTGCCAAGTCAATGCTAGTAAATCGTTCCCTTCCTGCCTTTGTTTTCTGGTCATTGAAATAAGGATATTATCACTGAGTCCATAGATCATAGCACTGCTGACAGATCGCTGCTGAGAACAATCATACGGCACAATAGTCACAGCTGGAGGACAACGGCATAATCATTGTTGTGTTGTCCTACGAATAATGGCTGTCACTGCTGAGATTTACCGAGCTGTGCTCTGCATAGACCTGTTCAGAATAGATTTCTGCCTACAACATATTATATTTAAGATTTATGAAGAACCTAGTAACATGACAAGGTTTCCTTGTAAGATGTTGCCCCCATACAGAGGGTCGCCACTGAAATGCTGGTTAATATACACTTTAATTTTCTACAGACTGTCATTGTTTAATCTTTGGAACATAGCACTTGTCACTTGATCTTGAACCATCGTTGATGTGCCCTTTAGAGGCATCACAAGTAATGCATCACTTAGAGAAACAGAAGACAGGATAGCTATTCTGTAATGGTGCCAGATAATCTGTTCAATCACTTCCGCATATACTGTCATTATGTTACTAGGTGTGGGACACTTCTAACCACTTATTTTAGGTTTTTCACTAAAAGTAGATTCTGTCATATTTTTGTAAGATCTACTTAACGGTGTGGCCAGATTTTGCTCTGATTTAATTCCTGTTGTTCCTCTGAACATTCCTGAGTTTTGTTTTTTAAATCTGTCATATGGTTCAAGAGCTATAGGCCTATTAGTGCTAATTTGTATAGTTTTTATCAAACAGGCGTGGCTCCCAGGGTAATAATGCAGCCTAAACACACACCCCTGAGAATCCTTGCAGAAATGCCCCCTTAGTAAAGACCATAAAACTAAACACTAAATAAAAAGGTCCATATATTCGGAATTGTATGAAGGATTTTAAAATTACTATTATTATTTATTTATATAGCACCATTAATTCCATGGTGCTGTACATGAAACGGGGTTACATCAAGGTACAAATATCACTTACAGTAAATAAACTAACAATAATTGACTGATACAGACGGGAGAAGACCCTGCCCTTGCGGGCTTACATTCTACAGGATTATGGGGATAGCACATCTAATACTCCAGGAAACAGTGATAATAAATTAAGAGCAAAGGCTCGGTGCTTTTGACCTGCTGACTCTTTTACCCCTTAAGGACGAGCCTTATTTTTAAAATTTCACCAGCGCCACTTTGACGTAATAACTCTGGAAAGATTTAATGTATCCCAGTGATTTTTTTTGTAATGTGCTAAGGAAGTAATTAGAAGCGCAATATGGTTTTATCCACATTAAAATCAATTCATGCAATAAAGGTTCTACTATCCTGATTAAGATGTGATCACAGATCATCAGAAAAGCAAATAATCCCTGCTGAAGTAGGTCTATGGGTCCAGAAATTAAGTTAGATAATGTAGAAGGGAAAAATGTGGAATATTCGCACTGCTAGTGAATGAAGGCAATTCAGATTCACATTCACATTAAAAGATTCTGCGAAAATGAAAAATTACTTACTAAAATGTTGTTTAGCCCCAATTTTTTTAATTTTGAAAAGGGATAATAGGAGAAATGGACCACAATTTGTTACACAATGTCTCATGAGTATGGCAATGCCCGATATGTGGTTTTTAGGCACAGTGCAAAGATCAGAATGGAATGAGCACCAAATCGGAGTGTAGATTTGACTTGAATGGTTTGAGGGTGCCATGTCACATTGTCAGAGCCACTGAGGTGTCAGGACAGCAGGACCCCCCATGTGACCCCATTTTAAAAACTACACCTCTTAATGAAATTATCTAGAAGTGCAGTGAGCATATTTACACCACATGTGTTTCACAAAATATTATACCATTGAGCGATGAACATTTTTTTTTACCACTATAATGTTGTTTTAACCCCAGATTTCACATTTTGACATGGGAAAACAAGTAAAAATTGCCACTTAATTTGCTGCACAAATGTTTTATAAACGTGCAAATACCTCATATGTGGCTATGCTGAACTGATTGGGTATACGGAGAGACTCGGCAGAGTCTATTTGACTCTTGGAGAAGAAATTTTCTTAGAATAGTTTGTGCATTCCATATACAGAGCCCCTAAGTGCTCGAAGAGAAGATTTCCCCACCACCCCCAATTGAAACCAATTTGGAAATTACCCCTACAATTTGGGAATTCATTAACGTGTGTAGTGATGATTTTGCTAGTAATGAGTGTTGCTGAGTAAAAATACAAACATGTCATTGTAATGCTCAATACTTTGTAGCACCCAATACATTGTGCTTCTGAAAACCCATGGATTTCTTTTGGTGGAAGCCTCATCACTTTTAAAGAGCATTTGTGCTACCAGTAATGTGGACACCCCCTATATTTCTGTTAACAGATGACGTACGTGAGAACTTGTTTTTGTGTGTTGAGTAGAAGCTTTTTTTGGTGGCATTTTGAGTTACAGAACATTTTAGATCAGTTCACATTTATACTGTGCACTACCCTGAGCACTTACATCAGGGTTTCTATTGAAACCTAAAAAAAATACGTGATTTGGATGAAACCCCAGTGGGATCCATTCAGTAATGAAGCAGCAACCTTACTCTGGACTGTGTGGCTTCTATTCGGTGCTATCCATCTTTTAAGAGGTGCACACAACTGGCCAACCGCGCTTTTATGCACACCTAAAAAGATGGACACCGCCGGATCATAGGCCAGGCAGAGCCCACAGTGTCTCCATCTGCCTCATATTGGATATCTTCCGCTGGACTGTCCTTCTGAATCACATATTTCAGAGATTTACACGGAAACCCTGGTGTAAGCGTTTAGCGCAGAGAGCAGAATAAATGAACACCGAGCCTTACTGCGAACTTTGGGAGGCAGAATAAGCAAATCAACAGCATTATAAGAATGTATTTTTTTATGTTGTTCTTCGCTCGGTATGTTATTAGACTACTTTATTCTTTTCTTCAGTGCAATTACAGCCATATCAGATTTATATATTTCTTTTCATTTTTGGCTGCTATCACACACTAGAAAATGCTCTTTATTGTTACAAAAACAAGTTTTTGCATCACCATATTTTGAGAACTATAATCTTTCTATATTTCTGTTACAAGTCATGTGATGGCTTTTTCTGTGCGGGATGAGTTTAAATTGGTACCATTTTCAGGCACATAACATTTTTTGATCGCTTTCTATTCCTATTTTTGGGAGGCAAAATAGACAAAAAACAGCTTTCAGGATTTGTTTTTTGAGGTTTTTTTTTAATGTTATTCACCATGTGGTAAAAGCGATAAGATAACTTTATTTTCCAGGTCAGCATGACTACAGCGACATCACATTCATATAATTTTTTATGTTTTGTTACTTCTCCACAATGAAAACAATTTTATTGAAAAAATATTGTTTTTGCATTGCTTTATTCTGAATGATAACTTTTTTTCACTGATAGAGCTGTATGATGGCTTCTTTTTTTGCAGGACAACATGATGTTTTCAGCTATTCCCTTTTTTATTTAAATTGGCCTTATTGATCACATTTTATTCCACTTTTTTCCAGTGGTATGATGAAAAACTATGTTTTTGGCACTTTTTTTTCTCTTTTTTTACTGTGTTCTCTGTAGGGGTTAACTAGTGTGACAGTTTTATAGATAAGGTCATTCTGGACATGATAATAACAAATGTGTACTTTTTTAGTTTATTTTTGTTTTTACACATATACAGTACAGACCAAAAGTTTGGACACACCTTCTCAATTAAAGATTTTTGTGTATTTTCATGACTATGAAAATTGTACATTCACACTGAAGGCATCAAAACTATGAATTAACACATGTGGAATTATATACTTAACAAAAAAGTGTGAAACAACTGAAATGATGTCTTATATTCTAGGTTCTTCAAAGTAGCCACCTTTTGCTTTGTTGACTGCTTTGCACACTCTTGGCATTCTCTTGATGAGCTTCAAGAGGTAGTCACCAGGAATGGTTTTCATTTCACAGGTGTGCCCTGTCACGTTTAATAAGTGGGATTTCTTGCCTTATAAATGGGATTGGGACCATCAGTTGTGTTATGCAGAAGTCTGGTGGATACACAGCTGATAGTCCTACTGAATAGACTGTTAGAATTTGTATTATGGCAAGAAAAAAGCAGCTAAGTAAAGAAAAACGAGTGGCCATCATTGCTTTAAGAAATGAAGGTCAGTCTGTCCAAAAAATTGGGAAAACTTTGAAAGTGTCCCCAAGTGCAGTGGCAAAAAGCATCAAGAGCTACAAAGAAACTGGTTCACATGAGGACTGCCCCAGGAAAGGAAGACCAAGAGTCACCTCTGCTTCTGAGGATAAGTTTATCCGAGTCACCAGCCTCAGAAATCGCAGGTTAACAGCAGCTCAGATTAGAGATCAGGTCAATGCCACGCAGAGTTCTAGCAGCAGACACATTTCTACAACAACTGTTAAGAGGAGACTTTGTGCAGCAGGCCTTCATAGTAAAATAGCTGCTAGGAAACCACTGCTAAGGACAGGCAACAGGCAGAAGAGACTTGTTTGGGCTAAAGAACACAAGGAATGGACATTAGACCAGTGGAAATCTGTGCTTAGGTCTGATGAGTCCAAATTTGAGATCTTTGGTTCCAACCACCGTGTCTTTGTGCAACGCAGAAAAGGTTAACGGATGGACTCTACATGCCTGGTTCCCACCGTGAAGCATGGAGGAGGAGGTGTGATGGTGTGGGGGTGCTTTGCTGGTGACACTGTTGGGGATTTATTTAAAATTGAAGGCATACTGAACCAGCATAGCTACCTTAGCATCTTGCAGCAGAATGCTAGTCCATCCGGTTTGCGTTTGGTTGCACCATCATTTATTTTTCAACAGGACAATAACCCCAAACACACCTACAGGCTGTGTAAGGGCTATTTGACCAAGAAGGAGAGTGATGGGGTGCTACACCAGATGACCTGGCCTCCACCGTCACCAGACCTGAACCCAATCGAGATGGTTTGGGATGAGCTGGACCGCAGAGTGAAGGCAAAAGGGCCAACAGGTGCTAAGCATCTCTGGGAACTCCTTCAAGATTGTTGGAAGACCATTCACAGTGACTACCTCTTGAAGCTCATCAAGAGAATGCCAAGAGTGTGCAAAGCAGTCATCAAAGCAAAAGGTGGCTACTTTGAAGAACATAGAATATAATACATAATTTCAGTTATTTCACACTTTTTTTGTTAAGTATATAATACCACATGTGTTAATTCATAGTTTTGATGCTTTCAGTGTGAATGTACAATTTTCATAATCATGAAAATACAGAAAAATCTCTAAATGAGAAGGTGTGTTAGGGTTGGCGGAACGCACTGAATATATTTATTAGATGGGATTGTTGCGTTCGCAACCCGGGATCCACCGTGCAGGAAAGAACCTGCTGCTAAGTAATTGGCGGCACTATATGGCGGTATGAACCAGCTCTGTTAGCTTCACAGAGCAGCCAAGAAAGCAAAGCTCTGTGCCCTGTTATACTTTCACAGAGGCACAGGCTAACTACCCAAATGAGAGCAGTCAGTGGTCATGCATGCACACAAAACTCCTCGCCGGAGGTGCCAGCATTCTAGGGGCTTATTTCAGCTGGGTCCCTGAACACATACAAACACATGACCACACTGGTGCAAAGCACATAACTTAGGAAGATACTAGCACATGGCCGTGCGGCCATGCGAGCCTTAAATAGCTGCAGCACGTACAGGACCTTCCTAGAAGGACCAATGAGAGGCTGCTACAGAGCCTGCACACCTATAGGACCTTCCTCGAAGGACCAATAGATTTGGCTGCAGTACCTGAGCATGAGACCCTTGATCTCCACTGAGAGATCTTACCCTGGGCATGCTCAGTGTGTGCAAAGCAGGACTTAGTCCCAGAAAAGCCTGCTCGCCGCAGATCAGTGCAGGGTACAATAGCAGAGCCTGGAGAGGCAGCAGTAACCCTTTGCACAGTTTCAGTCTTAGTGAGGCGCTGGGACCGACGTCTCCGCTGAGCAGGCTCCACTGCGGCCGATGCAGAATGGGAGACCGCAGCAGACACGGATCGAGATTCCCCCTGTGCAGCAGAGGAAACTCGACTCCTAACAAGGTGTGTCCAAACTTTTGGTCTGTACTGTACGTGTGCAGGGCAGTAATGACCCACCTGGAAAAGTAGTGGCGGCTAAAAGCAACATACTGTGGGACAGCCTTTTGAAAACTGTCCATCTCCATAAGCCGAAATGGCAGCATTTCAAAGGCCAGGAATTATGAAATTCTGTCATTCAGGACCAGCATCAGACTGGAGCACCATGGGCCCACCAGAGAAAATCATTCTTGGGGCCCACTATGTAGCTACATAGAAATAAATACAAGACCACCAATTGAGTGATAAAACACGCTAATATCAGGGTATAATATAAGGTAGTACACGTCTTAGTTATGTAGCAGGTGTTGGGGTAGTCGCCCTCATAGAATATAAAGTAGCCCCCCTCATAGAATATAAAGTAGCCAAGTCATAGAATATAAAATAGCCCCCTCATAGGGTACAATGCAGCCCCCTCATAATATATAAAGTAGCCCCCTCATATAGTATAATGTAGCCCCCTCATAGAATATAATGCAGCCCCCCATAGAATATAATGTACCCCCATAGAATATAATGCAACCAGCCTCATATAGTATAATGCAACCCCCTCATATGGTATAATGCAGCCCCCCATAGAATATAATGTAGCTCCCTCATAGGGTATAATGCAGCCCCCTTCATATAGTATAATACAGCCCTCCAGAATATAATGTAGCCCCCTCAGAGTATAATGCAGCCCCTCCATAGAATATAATGCAGCCCACCTCATATAGTATAATGCAGGCCCCCACCGAATATAATGTAGCCCCCTCAGAGTATCATGCTGCCCCCCTCTTGGAGTATAATGGTGCCCTCCTCATAGGGTATAATGCAGCCCTCCCTCATAGAGTATAATGCAGCCCCGTCATAGGGTATAATGCTGCTCCCCCATGTGGTATAATGCTGCCCCCATAGGGTATAATGTAGCTCCCCCCATAGGGAATAATGCTGCCCCCTTATAGGTTATTATGGTGCCCTCCTCATAGGGTATAATGCAGCTCCCCATATAGTATAATGCAGCTCCCCATAGGGTACTGTATAATGCAGCCTTCCTTCATAGAGTATAATGCAGCCCCCCCATAGGGTATAATGCAGCTCCCCCATAGGGTATAATGTAGCTTCCCTATAGGGAATAATGCTGCCCCCCTCATAGGGTACAATGCAGCTCCCCATATGGTATAATGTAGCTCTCCCCATAGGGAATAATGCTGCCCCCTTATAGGGTATAATTGCAGCTCCCCCATAGGGAATACTACTGCCCCATAGGGTATAATGTAGCTCCCTCATAGGGTATAATGCTGCCCACCTCATAGGGTACAATGCAGCTCCCCTCATAGGGTATAATGCAGCTCGCCCATAGGGTATAATGCAGCCCTCCCTCATAGGGTATAATGCAGCTCCCCCATAGGGTATAATGCAGCTTCCCTATAAGGAATAATGCTGCCCCCCATTGGGTATAATGCAGCTTCCCCCTAGGGAATAATGCTGCCCCCTTATAGGGTACAATGCAGCTCCCCCTATAGGGAATAAGGCTACCCCCTCATAGAGTACAATGCATCTCCCCCATAGGGTATAATGCTGCCCCCTAGGGTATAATGTGTCTCCCCCATAGGGAGTAATGCTGCCCCCCTCATAGGGTATAATGTAGCCCCCCCATAGGGAATAATGCTGCCCCCTCATAGGGTACAATGCAGCTCTCCAATAGGGTATAATGCTGCCCTCCACAAGGTATAATGTATCTCCCCCATAGGGAATAATGATGCCCCCCTATAGGGTAAAATGTAGCTCCCCAATAGGGAATAATGCTGCCCCCCTCATGGCGAATAATGCTGCCCCCTCATAGGGTATAATGCTGCCCCCTCATAGGGTATAATGCTGCCCCCATAAGGAATAATGCTGCCCCCTCATAGGGAATTATGCTGCCCCCTCATAGTGTATAATGCTGCCCCATAGGGAATAATGCTGCCCCCCTCATCGGGAATAATGCTACCCCTCATAGGGTATAATACTGCCCCCATAGGGAATAATGCTGCCCCCTCATAGGGAATAAAGCTGCCCCCCTCATAGGGTATAATGCTGCCCCCATAGGGAATAATGCTGCCCCCCTCATAGGGAATAATGCTGCCCCTCATAGGGTTTAATTCTGCCCCCTCATAGGGAATAATGCTGCCCCTTCATAGGTTATAATGCTGCCCCCCTCATAGGGTAAAACGTAGCTCCCCAAAAGGGAATAATGCTGCCCCCCAATAGAGAATAATGCTGCCCCCTCATAGGGTATAATGCTGCCCCCATAGAGAATAATGCTGCCCCCTCATAGGGTATAATGCTGCCCCCATAGAGAATAATCTTGCCCCCTCATAGAGAATAATGCTGCCCCCCTCATAGGGTATAATGCTGCCCCCATGGGAAATAATGCTTCCCCCTCATAGGGAATAATGCTGCCCCCCTCATAGGGTATAATGCTGCCCCCATGGGAAATAATGCTTCCCCCTCATAGGGAATAATGCTGCCCCCTCATAGGGAATAATGCTGCCCCTTCATAGGGTATAATACCGCCCCCCTCATAGGGTATAATGCTGCCCCCATAGCCCCATAGGGAATAATGCTGCCCCCTCATAGGGAATAATGCTGCCCCCTCATAGGGTATAATGCTGCCCCCCTCATAGGGTATAATGCTGCCCCCATAGGAAATAATACTGCCCCCTCATAGGGAATAATGCTGCCCCCTCATAGGATATAATGCTGCCCCCATACAGAATAATGCTGCCCCCTCACAGGGAATAATGCTGCCCCCTCATAGGGTAAAATGTAGCTCCCCCAATAGGGAATAATGCTGCCCCCTCATAGGGAATAATGCTGCCCCCCTCATAGGGTATAATGCTGCCCCCTCATAGGGTATAATGTTGCCCCATAGGGAATAATGCTGCCCCCCTCATTGGGAATAGTGCTGCCCCCTCATAGGATATAATGCTGCCCCCATACAGAATAATGCTGCCCCCCTCATAGGGTATAATGCTGCCCCCCTCATAGGGTATAATGCTGTCACCATAGGGAATAATGCTGCCCACTAATAGGGAATAATGCTGCCCCTCTCATAGGGTATAATGCTGCCCCCGTAGGGAATAATTCTGCCCCCTCATAGGGAATAATTCTGCCCCTTTGCAGTGCCCCAGAGTCCTGGTCGTTGCAGTATTGTCGCTCTTCCACAAGGGGGAGTGATGGTACGTCTGATGGCACTAAAGGAGTTCACCTGACCAGGTATCACAGTCTCACAGTCACACACTACACTTCACACTCCGGCCACCAGGGGGAGCAAAAGGTTCTATGTATTAGGCCACTCCTCACACTCTGGTAAAACTGGGAGTCGGATAGGAAGTTAGAGAGAAGCTGACTGGGTTTTGCCCAGGTAACATCTAGTGAGAGAGAGCGTTGCTTGGGAAGACTCAGGGAGGTCCCTGTCAGGGGTGGGATCCTGACAGTGGCCTAGCACGAGACAGATCGTTATGGAGCTGTGCCTGCACCTCAGTGCGGCGGCATCCTAAGAAAGGACACAAAGCAAAGTATATTGTGGAGAAGTGAGAAACGAGATCACAGCACAAAGGAGATAGAACCAGGAGGAGTCGTGCCCCAAGATCGGCAACATCCTTCTGAGGCGCGTAGCCGGCGGCCGGAACGCCGAGGGAGAAATAGGCTCTACGCATTACTCTGAACTACGGCAGGGCAGTTAACTCTAGGTTGGCTGTCTCACCTTTACACCTAATGGAGACAACGGAGGCAATTGTGGGAGAGGGGCATCTCTAGGGTCCCTATAAAATAACTCCAGGCCTACCCCGTCATACGGGTGCGTCCTATCCATACCATCTGGGGGACGGAGAGAGAGAACAGAAATATACATGACAGTTGTGAGGACTATCCCATGGTGCTCAGCAGGGAGGTACTACAACATACAGGCGCTAGTAGGAAGGCTATTGATTTCCACCTGCAAAGGGAACTCTGGATGTGCCTTCGGACCGGCCGGTCTCAGCCAGCCCTGTTAGCAGTGCTCTGGATTGTGGATGCCGAAGCCTTCAGTAAAAAGGTAAAGAGACTGCAACCCTGTGTCCTCTTCATTTACTGCGACCTACACCATCACCATCTACTCATCAAGGGAAGCCCTGGGGACATACTTCACCTGTGGGAAGTTACACCATCTAGCTGCCATTCCATCACCCCAGCGGACCCCTAGCAGTGTCGGTCACCTTGACCGAACACCACAGGTGGAGTCACGAACACTTGACAAACTCTCACCTACACCTTTAATTGGGTGCCCCTTAGCAGGGCCACGGACCGGGTCGGGCCACCGTGACACCCCCGAGACCGAGGGACCCGGTACCGAGTACCCCGCTGCCCTGCGTTTGGGGGCCGCTCCACCTTCATAGGTTATAAAGCTGCCCCCCTCATAGGGAATAATGCTGCCCCCATAGGGTATAATGTAGCTCCCCATATGGCATAATGCTGCCCCTCCATAGGGAGTAATGCTGCCCCAGACTCACAGATACACATATATATATATATATATATATATATATATATATAAACACAATACTCACCTCTCCTCCTCGCTCCCATGCTGACTCCGGCAGCGGCTCTGCTCCGATGTCAGGAGCTGTGCAGCCGTTGGCCTCCCACACAGCAGGTACACGATGAAGTGGCATCATTGCACACCCGCTGTGTTTCAGAGGCGAGAGGAATGATAGGAGAGGGAGCGTCATCTGACACTCTCTCCTCCATTAATGCACACTGGGGTCGGCGCTGGTGACGGGTCCCCTGGCTTATGGCCCCAAAGCGGCTGCGTGAACTGGGGGGCCCCTGAGGGAGAGGAGGCAGGGGCCCTGGTCTGCGGGCCCTGATAGCTGGCAGTGTTCGCTGCAGCATGTGGCAAACGCTGCCCGCTATTATAGTGAAATGAATTCACTCCTCTCCACACCCATGGGGGCATGAAGAAGCATGACTATTCATTTCACTTTAGCAGCAGAACAGGCTTAGGCTTCCGGTCACCTGCTACTGTTCTGCTGTCACCGGGGGCCCCATAGCAGCTGCGTGGTGTGCCGCTATTGGCGACACCCCACTGGCTGGGGACCCCTGGAGCAGCGGGGGCCCTAGGCACCTGCTGGGCCTGTATGCCAGCAAGTGTCAGGGCCTGGACCCATCGGTTCTCCGGTGGCCCAGTCCGACCCTGTTCAGGACCATGATTCTTGGGTGGGTAGAGCCATCATGACCATATCCACATCCCCGTTTGATGTTCCCCTCATTTTTTAAGTGTTTTTATTCCCATTACTCCCACAAACATGGGTGTAGAGTAGAAAAATTTTAGGCACGCTACTCACATGAACACTGGTGCAGAGTAGATAAAGTTGTTTTTACACACACAGTACCCCCACAGACACGGATGCAGAGTACAGAGAAGATTTTTTGCAGAAAACCTAAAACTGTCCCTCACTCCAGCTGTGTCCAGTCCCTACGCTAAGCAGAGCAGAATGATGGCAGCACCCGTGCTCCAGCATTTATACAGGCCGGGTCATAGGGTGTGCTGGTCATTCACAGCCATGCTAATACTTGACATGGCTGTGGCTGTGATCATACCTCCCAACCGTCCCGATTTCAGCGTGACAGTCCCGCTTTGGCACCGGGGTCCCGCTGTCCCGCTTCGGGCATTTAAAATCCCGAATTTGCGGCCGCCGGTGAAGCCCCGCCCACTTCCGGGACGTAGAGAGAGCCCGATTAGTACCCGCTGTTCGTTCCGTTCCCTGGGACTGCGTTGTAGCCACGCCCCCTTGAGTTGCCTCACCGCCCGCCTCCGGCTTCCTCCTCAACTATAGACATGGGCGGACTCTGAGGACAGAGCGGCAGCACCCGGACTGGTTTCTGGCACGGGGGCAGAGTTGTGAGACACTCCGTGTCTGTGTGACCGCGGGAGCAGCGAGCGGATCTCCAGACTGTAAGTGAATGTATGTGTCTCTCCCCCTCTCCATGCAGCGCTGCCCTGCTGCGGTTACAGCAGAGACTCTGACAGCATAGGAGGACTGACAAACTAAACTTTGTCTCCCCATGGTGCGCGCACCCCGCTCCCACTCTCCCCCTGGTACCCATCCATCGGATTCTCCACCAACCTGGTGCAGCACCCCTTACATTCTATGGGGGCTGCCACCTGCCTGCGTTACATTCTATGGGGGCTGCCACCTGCCTGCGTTACATTCTATGGGGGCTGCCACCTGCCTGCGTTACATTCTATGGGGGCTGCCACCTGCCTGCGTTACATTCTATGGGGGCTGTGCAGCATTATATTCTATGGGGCTGTGCTGTATTACATTCTATGGGGACTGAGCTGTAATGCTGGATACAGCAGTCAGCGGCGCAGCTGGATGACACCATTCAGCGCCGTGGGAGTGGAAGCTGCCGGCTGCTGCGAGGGAGCGCGGTGAAAGGTGTTTGTGTGTACTGATGGAGAAGGCAATGATGGGGGTGGGGTAACCATGTGTGGCCATTATACTGCACCCAGCATTGTGTGGGGCCATTATACTGTACCCAGCATTGTGTGGCCATTATACTATACCCAGCATCGTGTGGGGCCATTATACTGTACAAAGCATCATGTGGCGCCATTATACTGTATGGACCATCACGTGGGGCAAGTATACTGTACGCAGCATCATGTGGGGCCATTATACAGTATGGAGCATAATGTGGCCAATGGCCATTGTACAGTATGGAGCGTCGTGTGTGGCCATATTTTTTTGTTCATAATTATTGTTAACGAAACATTGTGATCAGAAGTGCTAAATGGGTGTGGTTGGGGCGTGGCTAGTTGTGAAATGGGTGTGGCCTAAAATTTGCCTCGGCGCGCTAAGCGCGCCGCTGACTTTGTCCCTCTTTCCCTTCCCCTAAAGTTGGGAGGTATGGCTGTGATGGCTTCAGAAGTGCCCACAGGGTAGAAGTTTGTTTGGTTGCACTGCAGCCTTTCAACAAACTTTATTCAGGATCCAAACAGTAAACCGGACTTCAGGTAAAAAGTCTGTGTTTGGAGTTCAGTACCGGACACTAGGTGTCTGTTACGAAGGCTGAACTTTATAGTTCGGGTTCACTCTAATCGTGTTGTCATGTTAGTTCTTACCTTCATTGGGTCTGTTGTTGGCTCTCCTCCAGTCACTGTGCTTTGGTTCAGTTGTGACAACACAACTACATTGGGCATCACCACTGCAGCCGCATAAGAAAACTTATATAAAAAAACTAAAATCAAAAGCTTTTAAAATTGTGGGTTGTGGCTTATTGCTGATATGTGAAATCTTACTTTCCATGGTTCAGCTCATGCCTGACTTCAGCTTTGCTAGTTATGTAGGACAGACATATAAGATAGACAATTGTGCCCATTTTGATGTGCAGTTGTCATCTTTTTTGTCCGAAATGCACATGACTATGGATGTGAAAATGAATCCTATTAATTAAATAAAACTTTCACTTTTGCTCAAAATTCAGTCTAAATACAAGTCACTACAGTGAACAGGAAAAATACAGATATTGAAATCTAAATAAATCTTTAAATTCCAGTATCCTGTGCAGTAACTGGGTTACTTTGCTATGTTAGTTTACATAATGCTATAATCTACATACATGAAAGCTTATACTACACGTACGTAAAATGTTTGTGTTTTTAAAATGTAGGATGCATTCTTCATTTTTTGTGGATGGAGAATAAGCATAAAGGTCAATAAAGGGTGTTTGAAATGTAAATATAGGTGTAGGTCATCCGTGCTGCACTATTTGTTAAAGGGGATGGGAAAATCTCACTCAATTTTCTATATATTGCCTAGTGTTAACAATTCATTATGACCCAATAAATGAGCACAGTGAACTGCATGCATTGAACCAACAATAAATACAGGGATTTCAGCTCTGAAGCCAATAGTATTGTGAATGGGCTTATTAGCTACTATCTATGCTGTAAGATAAATAATTCAAGGTAGTTGTAATCCTATAAAATGTTCATTTTATATAGAAATTAGAGAAAGTTGCGCAACTATTACGAATCCTGACTACGCCTTAACCCCTTCACTCCCAAGCATGTTTTCATCTTCATGACCAGGCCATATTTTACAAATCTGACCAGTGTCACTTTATGCGATAATAACTCTGGAATGCTCCAACAGACCCCAGTGATTGAGAAAAAAATGGAAATTTGGAGAAAATTTAGAAAATTTAGCAATTTTCAAACTTTCAATTTTTATGCCTTTAACCCCTTCCCGACCTTTGACGCCACGTAGGCGTCATGAAAGTCGGTGCCAATCCGACCTGTGACGCCTATGTGGCGTCATGGAATGATCGCATCCCTGCAGATCGGGTGAAAGGGTTAACTCCAATTTCACCCGATCTGCAGGGACAGGGGGAGTGGTACTTCAGCCCAGGGGGGGTGGCTTCACCCCCCCGTGGCTACGATCGCTCTGATTGGCTGTTGAAAGGGAAACAGCCAATCAGAGCGATTTGTAATATTTCACCTATGAAAATGGTGAAATATTACAATCCAGCCACGGCCAATGCCGCAATATCATCGGCCATGGCTGGAAAACCTAATCTGCCCCCCCCACCACCGATCGCCTCCCCAGTCCTCCTTTCTGCCCCGTACTATGGTCCGCTCCCCTCCGTCCTCCTGTCCGCTCCCTCCGTGCTTCGATCCACCCCCCCTTGCTCCGATCCCCCCACCGTGCTCCGATCTCCCCCCCTCATACTTACCGAGCCTCGCGGTGTCCGTCCGTCTTCTTCATGGGCGCCGCCATCTTCCAAAATGGCGGGCGCATGCGCAGTGCGCCCGCCGAATCTGCCGGCCGGCAGATTCGTTCCAGGTACATTTTGATCACTGTGATAAAACCTATCACAGTGATCAAAATAAAAAAAATAGTAAATGAACCCCCCATTTATCACCCCCATAGGTAGGGACAATAATAAAAATAAAGAAAATATATATATTTTTTTTCTTCCCCCACTAAGGTTAGGGTTACGGTTAGGGTTAGGGCTAAGGCTAGGGCTAGGGTTAGGGTTAGGGTTAGGGTTAGGGCTAGGGTTAGAATTAGGGTTAGAACTAGAGTTAGGGTTAGATTAGACTATGTGCACACATGGTGCGGATTTGGCTGTGGATCCGCTGCGGATTGGCCGCTGTGGATTCATAGCAGTTTTCTATCAGGTTTACAGTACCATGTAAACCTACTGAAAACCAAATGCGCTGTGCCCATGGTGTGGAAAATACCGCGCGGAAACGCTGTGCTGTATTTTCCGCAGCATGTCAATTCTTTGTGCGGATTCCGTTTTACACCTGCTCCTCAATAGGAATCCGCAGGTGAAATCCACACAAAAAAGACTGGAAATCCACGATAAATGTGCAGGTAAAACGCAGTGCCTTTTACCTGCGGATTTTTCAAAAATGGTGCGGAAAAATCTCACACGAATCCGCCATGTGGGCACATAGCCTTAGGGTTAGGGTTGGAATTAGAGTTAAGGTTGGAATTAGGGCTAGGGTTGGAAATAGGGTTAAGATTAGGCTTGTGGTTAGGGTTAGGGGTGTGTTGGGGTTAGGGTTATGGTTAGGGTTGGGATTAGGGTTAGGGTTGGGATTAGGGTTAGGGGTGTGTTGGGTTAGGGTTGTGGTTAGGGGTGTGTTGGGGTTAGGGTTATATCTAGAGTTGGGATTAGGGTTTGGGGTGTGTTGGGGTTAGTGTTTGAGTTAGAATTGAAGGGTTTCCACTGTTTAGGCACATCAGGGGTCTCCAAACGCAACATGGCGCCACCATTGATTCCAGCCAATCTTGCGTTCAAAAAGTCAAATGGTGCTCCCTCCCTTCCGAGCCCCGAAGTGCGCCCAAACAGTGGTTTACCCCCACATTTGGGGTACCAGCATACTCAGGACAAACTGGGCAACAATTATTGGGGTCCAATTTCTCCTGTTACCCTTGCAAAAATAAAAAATTGCTTGCTAAATCATAATTTTAGAGGAATGAAAAATTATTTTTTATTTCCACGGCTCTGCGTTATAAACTTCTGTGAAACACTTGGGGGTTCAAAGTGCTCACTACACATCTAGATAAGTTCCTTGGGGGGCCTAGTTTCCAAAATGGGGTCACTTGTGGGGGGTTTCTACTGTTTAGGCACATCAGGGGCTCTGAAAATATAATGTGACGCCCGCAGACCACTCCATCAAAGTCTGCATTTCAAAACGTCACTACTTCCCTTCCGAGCCCCGACTTGTGCCCAAACAGTGGTTTACCCCCACATATGGGGTATCAGTGTACTCAGGACAAACTGGACAACAACTCTTGCAGTCAAATTTCTCCTGTTACCCTTGGGAAAATTAAAAAATTCTGGGCTAAAAAAATATTTTTGAGGAAAGAAAACACATGTGTTATTTTCACGGCTCTGCGTTATAAACTTCTGTGAAGCACTTGGGGGTTCAAAGTGCTCACCACACATCTAAATAAGTTCCCTTGGTGGTCTAGTTTCCAAAATGGGACCACTTTTTTTGGAGTTTCTACTGTTTAGGCACATCAGGGGCTCTGCAAACGCAACGTGACGGCCGCAGAGTGTTCCATCAAAGTCTGCATTTCAAAACGTCACTACTTCACCTTCCGAACCCCGACGTGTGCCCAAACAGTGGTTTACCCCCACATATGGGGTATCAGCGTACTCAGGAGAAACTGGACAACAACTTTTGGGGTCCAATTTCTCCTGCTACCCTTGGGAAAATAAAAAATTGTGGGCTAAAAAATCATTTTTGAGAAAATAAAAATTATTTTTTATTTTCATGGCTCTGCTTTATAAATTTCTGTGAAGCACTTTGGGGATCAAAGTGCTCACCACACATCTAGATTAGTTCCTTGGGAGGTCTAGTTTACAAAATGGGGTCATTTGTGGGGGAGATCCAATGTTTAGTGTTGTGAATCCGCTTTTTGGGCTCCCCTGGTGGTTGCTGGTGGTACTGGTGACTTGTGTGTGCTTTGCTGTCTCAGTTCACCTGCTCCCATCAGTGTTTGGGAGTTTCCTATTTAGCCTTGCTCTCCAGTCATTTCCTTGCCGGTCATCATTGTAACCAGAGCCTTCGGTTGCATGTTCCTGCTACTAGTCTGCTGATCAGCTAAGTGGAGTTTGTCCTTTTGTTTTGTATCTTTTGTCCAGTTTGCAGTTTTTGTTATTCTCTGTAGCTGGAAGCTCTTGCGGGCTGAAATTGCCACTCCTGTGTCATGAGTTGACACAGGAGTCTTAAAGTAATTTCAGGATGGTTTTTTGAAAGGGTTTTCAGTTGACCGTGAAGTCCTCTTTTGTATCCTTCTGCTATCTAGTAAGTGGACCTCTCTTTGCTAAATCTACTTTCATACTGTGTATGTCTTTTCCTCTTAACTCACCGTTATTACATGTGGGGGGCTGCTATCATCTTTTGGGGTATTTCCCTAGAGGTAAGCCAGGTCTGTTCCTTCCTCTACCAGGCGTAGTTAGTCCTCCGGCTGGCGCGTGGCATTTAGGAAGTCGTAGGTATGCTCCCTGGCTACTATTAGTTGTGTGGTAGATTTAGCTCACGGTCAGCTCGAGATTCCATCACCCAGAGCTCGTCCGTTATTTTTGTGTTCTGATGTTTCCCTGCCATTGGGAATCATGACAGTTTAGGCACACAGGGGCTCTCCAAACGCGACATGGTGTCTGCTAATGATTGGAGCTAATTTTCCATTCAAAAAGCCAAATGGCGTGCCTTCCCTTCCGAGCCCTGCTGTGCGCCCAAACAGTGGTTTTCCCCCACATATTGGGTATCATCGTACTCAGGTCAAACTGGACAACAACATTTGGGGTCCAATTTCTCCTGTTACCCTTGGGAAAATAAAAAATTCTGGGCTAAAAATCATTTTTGAGGAAAGAGAAATTATTTTTTATTTTCACGGCTCTGCATTATAAACTTCTGTGAAGCACCTGGGGGTTTAAAGTGCTCACTATGCATCTAGATAAGTTCCTTGGGGGGTCTAGTTTCCAAAATGGGGTCACTTGTAGGGGAGCTCCAATGTTTAGGCACACAGGGGCTCTCCAAACGCGACATGGTGTACGCTAACGATTGGAGCTAATTTTCCATTCAAAAAGTCAAACAGCGCGCCTTCCATTCCGAGCCTTGCTGTGCACCCAAACAGTGGTTTACCCCCACATATGAGGTATCGGCGTACTCAGGAGAAATTGCCCAACAAATTTTAGGATCCATTTTATCCTGTTGCGCATGTGAAAATTAAAAAATTGAGGCTAAAAGAAATTTTGTGTGAAAAAAAAGTACTTTTTCATTTTTACGGATCAATTTGTGAAGCACCTGGGGGTTTAAAGTGCTCACTATGCATCTAGATAAGTTCCTTGGGGGGTCTAGTTTCCAAAATGGGGTCACTTGTGGGGGAGCTCCAATGTTTAGGCACACGGGGGCTCTCCAAACGCGACATGGTGTCCGCTAAAGATTGGAGCCAATTTTTCATTCAAAAAGTCAAATGGCGCTCCTTCCCTTCTGAGCCCTGCCGTGCGCCCAAACAGTGGTTTATCCCCACATATCAGGCATCAGCGTACTCAGGACAAATTGGACAACAAAGTTCGTGGTCCAGTTTCTCCTTTTACCCTTGGGAAAATAAAAAAATTGTTGCTAAAAGATCATTTTTGTGACTAAAAAGTTAAATGTAAATTTTTTCCTTCCATGTTGCTTCTGCTGCTGTGAAACACCTGAAGGGTTAATAAACTTCTTGAATGTGGTTTTGAGCACCTTGAGGGGTGCAGTTTTTAGAATGGTGTCACTTTTGGGTATTTTCAGCCATATAGACCCCTCAAACTGACTTCAAATGTGAGGTGGTCCCTAAAAAAATGGTTTTGTAAATTTCGTTGTAAAAATGAGAAATCACTGGTCAAATTTTAACCCTTATAACTTCCTAGCAAAAAAAAATTTTGTTTCCAAAATTGTTCTGATGTAAAGTATACATGTGGGAAATGTTATTTATTAACTATTTTGTGTCACATAACTCTCTGGTTTAACAGAATAAAAGTTCAAAATGTGAAAATTGCCAAATTTTCAAAATTTTCGCCAAATTTCCGTTATTTTCACAAATAATCTCAGAAATTATCGACCTAATTTTACCACTATCATGAAGCCTAATATGTCTCGAAAAAACAATCTCAGAACCGCTAGGATCCGTTGAAGCGTTCCTGAGTTATTACCTCATAAAAGGACACTGGTCAGAATTGCAAAAAACGGCCAGGTCATTAAGGTCAAAATAGGCTGGGTCATGAAGGGTTAAATCAGAGAGCTATGTCACACAAAATAGTTAATAAATAACATTTCCTACATGTCCACTTTACATCAGCACACTTTTTGAAACATATTTTTTTCTTAGGAAGTTATAAAGGTTAAAAGTTGACCATAAATTTCTAGTTTTTCCAATAAAATTTACTAAGCCATTTTTCTTAGGGACCACATCACATCACATTTAAAGTGACTTTGAGGGGTCTATATTACAGAAAATACCCCAAAATGACACCATTCTAAAAACTGTACTGTACTGTAAGGCCGGCGTCACACTGGCGAGTTTTACGGACGTAAGAGCGCAGAAACTACGTCCGTAAAACTCGCATTACATACGGCACAATTATTCTCAATGGGGCTGCTCCTATCAGCCGTATATTACGGATCCGTATTATACGGTCTTGTACGGCCGTACAAAATCGCAGCATGCTGCGTTTGTCAGCGTATTGCGCAAAAAAATCGCTAATGAAAGTCTATGGGGGCGAGAAAAATACGGATTCCACACGGGCCTGCAGTGTGACTTGCGAGAAATACGCAGCGGTGTTAGTGAAAAGTCGGTAATTCAATTGCCGGCTTTTCATTTCTCCTGCACAAACCCGACAGGATATGAGACATGGTTTACATACAGTAAACCATCTCATATCCCCTTTTTTTTGCATATTCCACACTACTAATGTTAGTAGTGTGTATGTGCAAAATTTCAGCGCTGTAGCTGCTGAAATAAAGGGTTAAATGGCGGAAAAAATTGGCGTGGGCTCCCGCGCAATTTTCTCCGCCAGAATGGTAAAGCCAGTGACTGAGGGCAGATATTAATAGCCAGGAGAGGGTCCATGGTTATTGGCCCCCCCGTGGCTAAAAACATCTGCCCCCAGCCACCCCAGAAAAGGCACATCTGGAAGATGCGCCTATTCTGGCACTTGGCCACTCTCTTCCCACTCCCTGTAGCGGTGGGATATGGGGTAATGAAGGGTTAATGCCACCTTGCTATTGGAAGGTGACATTAAGCCAGATTAATAATGGAGAGGCGTCAATTATGACACCTATCCATTATTAATCCAATTGTTGGAAAGGGTTAAAAAACACACACACACATGATTTAAAAGTATTTTAATGAAATAAACACAGCGGTTGTTGTAATAATTTATTGTTCTCTCAATCCATCAGGAACACCCTCGCTTGGAAAAATAATAAACGCACAAGATACATACCTTCTGGTGAACCGTCTCGTCCCACGATGTAATCCATCTGAAGGGGTTAACTAATATTACAGGCAGGAGCCCTGCTAAATGCAGCTGTGCTCCGTGCCTGTAATCCCCGGCGAATGAATGAAATGTAGGTCATTGACCTACATTTCCTTCAGTCGCGGTGATGCGCCCCCTGGTGGATGTCCTCATATGACCTGGAGCATGGGAAAAAGTTCCCAGGCTGCAGTTCATGAGAACATCCAGCAGGGGCGCATCACCGCGACTCAATGTAAGTACAGATCACTGCTTTCCTTTCAGCACCCGGGGATTACAGGCACGGAGCACAGCTGCATTAGCAGGGCTCCTGCCTGTAATATTAGTTAACCCCTTCAGATGGATTACTTCGTGGGACGAGACGGTTCACCAGAAGGTATGTATCTTGTGCGTTTATTATTTTTCCAAGCGAGGGTGTTCCTGATGGATTGAGAGATCAATAAATTATTACAACAACCGCTGTGTTTATTTCATTAAAATACTTTTAAATCATGTGTGTGTGTGTTTTAACCCTTTCCAACAATTGGATTAATAATGGATAGGTGTCATAATTGACGCCTCTCCATTATTAATCTGGCTTAATGTCACCTTCCAATAGCAAGGTGGCATTAACCCTTCATTACCCCATATCCCACTGCTACAGGGAGTAGGAAGAGAGTGGCCAAGTGCCAGAATAGGCGCATCTTCCAGATGTGCCTTTTCTGGGGTGACTGGGGGCAGATGTTTTTAGCCACGGGGGGGCCAATAACCGTGGACCCTCTCCTGGCTATTAATATCTGCCCTCAGTCACTGGCTTTACCATTCTGGCGGAGAAAATTGCGCGGGAGCCCACGCCAATTTTTTCCGCCATTTAACCCTTTATTTCAGCAGCTACAGCGCTGAAATTTTGCACATACACACTACTAACATTAGTAGTGTGGAATATGCAAAAAAAAAAGGGGATATGAGATGGTTTACTGTATGAAAACCATGTCTCATATCCTGTCGGGTTTGTGCAGGAGAAATGAAAAGCCGGCAATTGAATTACCGGCTGTTCACAGATATCGCGCTGAATGAAATCTAAATACAGAATATATATATATGTGTCTCAATGACATATATATATATATATATATACTGTATATATGTTTTCCCGAACATTTGAGCACATAAATCCATTAGATGTCGGTTTTGCAAGCCTGCGCGAAAATCTCGCAGTACGGATGCCATACGGATTACATACCGAGGATGCCATGCGCAAAATACGCTGACACACCCTGACTACGGATCACTATTTTGGGAACATTTCTCCGTATTACGGCCGTAGTACGGACGTAAAAAACGGACCGTATTGTCTTACGCCGAGTGTGACGCCGGCCTAATAGTGATGAGCGAATATACTCATTGCTCGGGTTTTCCCGAGCACGCACGGGTAGTCTCCAAGTATTTGTAAGTGCTCGGTGATTTAGTTTTCCTTGCCTCAGCTGCATGATTTACAGCTAATAGACAGCTTGAATACATGTGGAAATTCCCTAGCAACCAGGCAACCCCCACATGTACTCAGGCTGGCTATCAGCCGTAAATCATGCAGCTGAGCCAACAAAAACTAATTCTCCGAGCAGTTACAAATATTCGGCGACCACCCGAGCGTGCTCAGGAAAACCCGAGCAACAAGTATATTAGCTCATCGCTATTTATTAACCCTTCAGATGTTTCACAGAAATGAATGGAATGTGGGAGAACAAAAATAACATTTAACTTTTTTCACAAAATTTTTTACTTTAGACGCACATTTTTTAATTTTCACAGGAGTAACAGGTAAAAATGAACCACAAAATTTGTTTCTCCAAAACACTTTCTCCTGAGTACGCTGATACCCCATATGTGGGAGAAAGGTACTGTTTGGGCACACGGCAGGGCTCAGGAGGAAAGCAGCACCATTTGACTTTTGGAGCTCAGAATAGTCTGGATGAAATCTTTAGCTGATGCCATGTTGCTTTTGGAGAGCTTCTGATGGGTATAAACAGTGGAAATCACCAACAAGTGACCCTCATTTTGTAAACTAGATCCCACAAGGAATGCATCTAGATGTGAGGTAAGCAAGTGGACCCTTGAACCACCAAGTACTTCACAGATGTTTAAAACGTAGAGCCATGATAATCTAAAAACTAAATTTTTCCTCCAAAAAATTTTTTCTAACCCCAAAAAGAGAAAATAGAATGCAAAATGTGTTGTGTAATTTCTCCTGAGTATGCAGATATCCCATATGTGGGGAAAAACTGTTTGGGCGCACGGCAGTGTTCAGAAAGGTAGGAGTAATGTTTTGGAACGCAGACTTTCATGAAATGGTCTGTGGGTTTCATGTTGCGTTTGGAAAGCACCTGATGAGCCTAAACAGTGGAAACCCCCACCGCAAGTGACCGCATTTTGGAAACTAGACTCTTCAAGGAATTTATCTAGACATGTGGTGAGCACCTTGAACCCCCGGGTGCTTCACAGATGTTTACAGCGCTGATCTGTGAAAATGTAAAAATATATATTTTTCCCACAAAAATGTTGTTTTAGCCCCAATTTTAATTTTTACAAGGATAGCAGGAAAAAATAAACCATAAAAGTGGTTGGTTCAATTTCTTCTGAGTACATCGATACACCATATGTGGTTGAAAACTACTTTTAAGGTACAGTGCAAAGCTCAGAAGAGAGGAACCACCATATTTGAGTTCAGATTTTACTGGAATGGTTTGAAGTTGCCATGTCACATTGGCAGAGTTCCCGAAGTGCCAGAACAGCCAAAACCCCTCATAAGTGACCTCATTTTACCATCTACACCACTCAATGAATTCATCTAGGGGTCCAGTGATCATGTTGACACCACATGTACCTCATAAAATTTCATATCATTGGGCGGTAAAGAAAGGATAATTACATTTTTACCACAAAAATGTTTTAGCACCAAAGTTTTAATTTTCCTAAGGGCTAGTAGGAGAAAATGGACCTCAGTTTGTTGTAAAAATTTCTCTTGAGCACGCCAATTCCCTACATGTAATTGGGAAATACTTTTTAGGCACAGTGCAAAGCTCAGATGGGAAGGAGAGCCATACTATAATGCAGATTTTACTGTTATAGTTTGCGAGTGCCATAAGCCACTGGGAGAGCCCCTGAGGTGCCATAACAGCAGAACCTCATTTTACAAACTACACCTCTTAATGAATTTATATAGGGGTGCAGTGATCATATTGACACCTTTGGGTGTGTCACAGAATTTTTTTACCATTAGGCAGTGAAAAAGAAAATTGCATTTTTGCCACCAAAATTTTGTTGTTGCCCCAGATCTTACATTTCCACATGGGAAAATGGGTAAAAATGGCACCAAAATTTGTCCCGCAATTTCTTCTAAATATAGAAATAGCCCAGATCTGGCTCTACAGCACTGCTTAGCCATATAGCGAAACTCGGGAGGGATGGAGCGCTATTTGCCTCCTGGAGTTGAGATTTTCCTAGAATCGTTTGCGGTCTCTAAAAACAGAGCTTAAATGCCGGAAGATCAGAAACTCTCTTTAATTGACCCATTTTTGAAATTATACTCCTTTGGGAATTTATCTACAGATGTAGTGACGATTTTGACTCCATGGGTGTTTTCCAGAAACAAGCAGAAATGGATGTTGCTGAGTGAAAATTGCAAACTGCCTTTGTAGTGCCCAGTACATTACATTGTTACAGTGTTTCTGGAGACACGCACCCGTAATTAGGTGGGCTCTCCTTGCTACAAAGATGTCAAATATATGGATGCTAAATGTGGTTTAGGCACATTGGGGGCTCAGAAGGGAGGGGGCATTTGGACTTGGGAATGCAGAATTTGTTGGATTTCTTTTGAGGGGGCAAGGAGCCATAGTGCTTTTCCAGAGCCTTTGTACTACCAGTAACATGGAAGCCCCCAATATTTCCATTAACAGTTCCTAAATCTGAGTGGGGACTTGCTGTTTTGCAGATTGAGTTGAAATTTTTATTGGTAACATTTTACATAACATTTGGGATTACATTTATCCGTGCACTTACTTTGGGGTTTCCATATAAATCTCCAACTGACAGGATTCAGATGAAACCTCCCAGGTATCTATTCACTATAATGAGGCAACAGACTTACTCTGGACTCCATCTGGTCTCTGTTTAGCGTTGTTCTTCTTTTCAGAAGTGCACAAAACTGTGCATGACAGCACTTTTATGCACGCCTAAAAAGACAGACACCGCCGGATTATAGGGCAGACAATGTCCATAGTGCCTCCATCTGCCTTATTATAGGGAATCTTCCGCCAAGGGCTCCATCTGAATTGCGCATTTCAGAGATTTACATGGAAACCTCAGTGTAAGTGCTTAGCTCAGAGCAGAGGATAAATGTGAACCGAGTCTTATTGCTATCATTTGGGAGCAAGAATGAACAAATTAACAGCAAGTGAAAAATTGGTTTAATTTATTTTTTATGCTGTTCTTCCTGTGGTATAAGTGATCAGACAACTTTATTCTTCCGGTCGGTGAGAATACAGCGATACCAGATTTAGATCGGGTTTTTTAGGTTTGGCTGTTATCATGGCGTAAAAAAACAGTTTTTCTGCAAAAACAAGTTTTTGCATCGCCATATTTTGAGAGCTATCATTTTTTCATATTTTGGCCAGCAGAGTCATGTGAGAACTTGTTTTTTGTGGATGGATGGTATCTGTTTCATTCTATCTTCGGCATTGAATCCTGCATATAGCTATATATGTTAGTCATCTTATTATGCATTTGTTTGTGTTTATAGATATTTAACTCACTTTTGCTTGTCCCTATGTAGAGAGATCATATAACTTTTTCAAAGGGGTTTATGATCCATGCAGACCTGGACATTTGTTTATCTGATCACTACATTTATTGTGTCCTGCTGTCTCAATTGAGTTAGATTGATTGGTAACAAGAGGGGGAGAAACACCCTTTTCCAAATAAAAAAAAATAAAAAAAAGTGAGATCTAAGAGCTAGCCGTCTATAAATGTGGACATAACTTGGGGATGCATTCATGCAGGGGTGCATTCGTGCACTATTATTCGTGTACTTTTTTTTCAAAGTATAATTTTTTTCTAAGTATGACGCAGTTATAACATGGCAGTTAGACAGGGCAGGAGACAGGTAAGACAATCTAAACCTACTCCCTATTCATTTGGAACAGAACAAATACACACCATATGTATCTGTATAATCTATATCCTGGCTGCTGCATTCACTCACCGCCCTTGCATAAACTCTTTAAACTCCATCCATATCGGCCCCTCTGTCCTTGCCTCTCCTATGTATAGCACTCATGCTCTGTTCACTTTGCTTAACAGCGCAGATCCATTCAGTCCCACCATCCAACACAAGAGACGCTCTCACAAATCACTTAACGATCTGCTCACTCTTTCTATCCTCCTTCTCCTAGTCGCTGGAGACATCTCTCCAAACCCCGGCCCCCCATGTTATAGCCAGTCAAACCTCCCAACTGCTACACCCAGAAACCCCTCTAACCTTATTAATATTCCATGCATGCCTTCTGTCTCTTTCATTTGTGCTCTTTGGAATTCTCGCTCTGTGTGTAATAAACTCTCCTTCACCCATGATTACTTCCTTTCTAAGGCTCTTAATCTCCTGGCTCTTACTGAAACCTGGATCCAGCAGTCAGACACAACCGCTGCTGCTGCTCTCTCCTATGGTGGACTACACTTTTCTCATACCCCAAGATCAGACAACAGAGCAGGTGGAGGCGTTGGGCTGCTCCTTTCACCCAAATGTACCTTCCAAGTTATTCCCCAAGTACCCTCACTTGTATTCCCTTCCTTTGAGGTCCATGCTGTCAGACTCTACGTCCCCTTCTCCATGCGAGTGGCGGTGGTGTATCGTCCTCCTGGCCCCTCTCATCAGTTCCTGGATCACTTTGCCACCTGGCTTCCACACTTTCTCTCCTGTGACACTCCCACCCTTATCATGGGTGATTTCAACATCCCCATTGCTTCTCCCCTTTCCCCGTCTGCTTCTCACCTTTTATCTCTAACCTCCTCTTTCGGCCTCTCGCAGCATACTAACTCTCCAACGCATGAAGATGGAAACTCCCTTGACTTGGTCTTCTCCCGGCTTTGCTCAGTGGATGATTTCACAAACTCCCCTCTCCCGCTCTCTGACCACAACCTTCTTTCATTCTCTATCAAGAACTGCCATCCCGCTCAGGTCACCCCCACTTTCCACACTTATAGAAACATACAGGCCATTAACACCCAGAAACTTATGAAGAACTTGCAGTCCTCATTGGCCCCAATCTCCTCCATCTCATGTCCTGATTCTGCTCTGAACCATTACAATGAAACCCTGCAAAGTGCCCTGGATGAAGCTGCTCCTCCTATACATAGAGCAACTCGACACAGACGGCGACAACCGTGGCACACGCTGCAAACACGTTTCCTGCAGCGATGCTCCAGGTGCGCCGAACGTCTGTGGAGAAAATCTTATCTACTCGAAGATTTCATCCATTATAAGTTCATGCTAAAAACATACAACTCTGCCCTTCACCTCTCCAAACAAACCTATTTCAACACCCTCATCACCTCACTGTCCAATAACCCTAAACGTCTCTTCGACACTTTCCAGTCCCTACTCAACCCAAGAGAGCAGGCCCCAACCACAGATCTCCGCGCTGAAGATCTGGCCAATTACTTCAAAGAAAAAATTGACCACATTCGCCAGGAAATCATCTCCCAATCTCTTCATACCAGGCACTGTCCCCCCTCCCCCACTGCATCTAGTTCACTCTCTGACTTTGAACCAGTTACTGAAGAAGAAGTAGGCAGGCTCCTTGCATCTTCTCGCCCGACCACTTGCACCAGTGACCCCATTCCATCACATCTCCTTCAGTCCCTTTCCCTGGCTGTCACCTCTCACATAACAAAAATATTCAACCTTTCCCTCACTTCCGGTATTTTTCCCTCCTCATTTAAGCATGCCATCATACATCCATTACTTAAAAAACCCTCCCTCGACCAAAACTGTGCCGCTAATTATAGACCTGTCTCTAATCTTCCCTTCATCTCTAAACTCCTGGAACGCCTGGTCCACTCCCGTCTTACCCGCTATCTCTCAGATAACTCTCTTCTTGACCCTCTTCAATCTGGCTTCCGCTCTTTACACTCTACTGAAACTGCCCTCACTAAAGTCTCTAATGACCTACTAACAGCTAAATCTAATGGTCACTACTCCATGCTAATTCTATTGGATCTTTCCGCAGCATTCGACACTGTGGATCATCAGCTCCTCCTCACTATGCTCCGCTCCATCGGCATCAAGGACACCGTTCTCTCTTGGTTCTCCTCCTATCTCTCTGACTGATCCTTCACTGTATGTTTTGCTGGTTCCTCCTCCTCTCACCTTCCCCTTACTGTTGGGGTTCCTCAAGGATCAGTCCTAGGCCCCCTCCTCTTCTCTTTGTATACTGCCCCTATTGGACAAACAATCAGTAGATTTGGTTTCCAGTACCATCTCTATGCTGACGACACCCAATTATACACCTCTTCTCCTGCTTTCACTCCGACCTTCTTAGAAAACACCAGTGATTGTCTTACCGCTGTCTCTAACATCATGTCCTCCCTCTATCTGAAACTGAACCTGTCAAAAACTGAACTCCTCGTGTTCTCTCCCTCTACTAACCTACCTTTGCCTGACATTGCCATCTCCGTGTGTGGTTCCACCATTACTCCAAAGCAACATGCCCGCTGCCTTGGGGTTATCCTTGATTCCGAGCTTTCATTCACCCCCACATTCGATCACTGGCTCGCTCTTCTTATTTGCATCTCAAAAACATTTCTAGAATTCGCCCTTTTCTTACTTTCGACTCTGCAAAAACTCTTACTGTTTCTCTTATTCATTCCCGTCTGGACTATTGTAACTCTCTACTAATCGGCCTCCCTCTTACCAAACTCTCCCCACTCCAATCTGTCCTGAATGCTGCTGCCAGGATCATATTCCTCACCAACCGTTACACCGATGCCTCTACCTTGTGCCAGTCATTACACTGGCTACCCATCCACTCCAGAATCCAGTACAAAACTACTACCCTCATCCACAAAGCACTCCATGGCTCAGCACCACCCTACATCTCCTCTCTGGTCTCAGTCTACCACCCTACCCGTGCCCTCCGCTCCACTAATGACCTCCGGTTAGCATCCTCAATAATCAGAACCTCCCACTCCCGTCTCCAAGACTTTACACGTGCTGCGCCGATTCTTTGGAATGCACTACCTAGGTTAATACGATTAATCCCCAATCCCCACAGTTTTAAGCGTGCCCTAAAAATGCATTTGTTCAGACTGGCCTACCGCCTCAACGCATTAACCTAACTATCCCTGTGTGGCCTATTAAAAATAAAACAAAACAAAACACATAATCAGGTTCCTTGCATCGTGTTCTCATACACTTTATGCAGTTAATAGCACTCTGTGTCTGTACTGCTACATACTTAGGCAGTTAACTGGTTCATGCAGCTTTACATGAACACCCGAGCCTTACATGAACACCCGAGCCTTACACTATGGCTGGTCCAAATAACTAAAGCAATTGTTACCATCCACCTCTCGTGTCTCCCCTTTTCCTCATAGGTTGTAAGCTTGCGAGCAGGGCCCTCATTCCTCCTGGTATCTGTTTTGAACTGTGATTTCTGTTATGCTGTAATGTCTATTGTCTGTACAAGTCCCCTCTATAAGTTGTAAAGCGCTGCGGAATATGTTGGCGCTATATAAATAAAAATTATTATTATTATTATTATTATTATTATTATTTTGTGGTACAAGTTCAAGCTCATAAAGTTTATTGATCGTTTTCTAGTCTAATTTTTGGGAGGCAGAAAAAAGAAAAAAGCAACAATACAGTATTTTTTTTTTTTTATAAGGCAGCTTTATTGTTTGGGTCAGTACGAATACAGTGATATCCCATTATATCTTTTCTTTATGTTTTGGAGCTTTTAGACAATAAAAACTATTTTATAGAAAAAAGTATTATTTTTGCATCACTTTATTCTGAGAACTAAAACTTTTTATTTTTTGGCTGATGGAGCTGTGTGGCATATTGTTTTTTGCAGGATAAGATGATGTTTCCAGCAATACCATTTTTATTTACATTTGTGTTTTTGATAGCATTTTATTCCATTTTGTGTTTGGCGGTATGATGATAAAGCATCATTTTTTGCCTAAATTTTTATTTATTTTTTTAATGCGTTTACAAAAGGGGTTAACTAGTGGGACAGTTTTCTATGGCCAGGTCATTCCGTACGCAGTGATACCAAATATGAGTAATTTTTGTTTCTTTTTCTTTTTTCATAATATTTATTTATGGGCGCATATACAGTATATATATACACTGCTCAAAAAAATAAAAGGAACACTAAAATCCCACATCCTAGATGTCACTGAATGAAATATTCCAGTTGTAAATCTTTATGCAGTATATAGTGGAATGTGTTGACAACAGTATAACCTAAAAAATATCAACGTAAATCACAACTAATATCCCACGGAGGTCTGGAGTTGGAATGATGCTCAAAATCAAAGTGGAAAATGAAGTTACAGGCTGATCCAACTTCAGTGGAAATGTCTCAAGACAAGGAAATCATGCTCAGTAGTGTGTGTGGCATCCGCGTGCCTGTATGACCTCCCTACAACGCCTGGGCATGCTCCTAATAAGGCATCAGATGGTCTCCTGAGGGATTTCCTCCCAAACCTGGACTAAAGCATCTGCCAACTCCTGGACAGTCTGTGGTGCACGAGACGTTGGTGGATGGAGCGAGACATGATGTCCCAGATGTGTTCAATCAGATTCAGGTCTGGGGAACGGGAGGGCCAGTCCATAGCTTCAATGCCTTCATCTTGCAGGAACTGCTGACACACTCCAACCACATGAGGTCTGGCATTGTCCTGCTTTAGGAGGAACCCAGGGCCAACTGCTCCAGTATATGGTCTCACAAGGGGTCTGAGGATCTCATCTCAGTACTTAATGGCAGTCAGGCTACCTCTGGCGAGCATATAGAGGGCTCTGATTCCCTCCAAAGAAATGCCACCCCACACCATTACTGACCCACTGTCAAACCGGTCATGCTGAAGGATGTTGCAGGCAGCAGATCGCTCTCCACGGTGTCTCCAGAATCTGTCACATCTGTCACATGTGCTCAGTGTGAACCTGCTTTCATCTGTGAAGAGCACAGGGTGCCAGTGGTAAATTTGTCAATCCTGGTGTCCTGTGGCAAATGCCAAGTGTCCTGCATGGTGTTGGGCTGTGAGCACAACCCCCATCTATGGACTTTGGGCACTCAGACCATCCTCATGGTGTCAGTGTCTAACCATTTGTGCAGACACATGCACATTTGTGGCCTCCTGGAGGTAATTTTGCAGGGCTCTGGCAGTGCTCCTCCTGTTCCTCCTTGCACAAAGGCTGAGGTAGCGGTCCTGCTGCTGAGTTGTTGCCCTCCCACGGCCCCCTCCACGTCTCCTGGTGTACTGGCCTGACTCCTGATAGCACCACCAGCCTCTGGACACTACGCTGATAGACACAGCAGACCTTCTTGCCACAGCTCGCATTGATGTGCCATCCTGAATCAGCCGCACTACCTGAGCCACTTGTGTGGGTTGTCCGTCTCATGCTACCATGAGTGTGAAAGCACAGCCAACATTCACAAGTGACCAAAACATCAGCCAGAAAGCATTGGTACTGAGATGTGGTCTGTGATCCCCACCTGCAGAACCACTCCTTTATTGAGTGTGTCTTGATAATTGCCAATAATTTCCATCTGTTGTCTATTCCATTTGCACAACAGCATGTGAAATTGATTGTCAAACAGTGTGGCTTCCTAAGTGCACAGTTTGATTTCACAGAAGTTTGATTTACTAGGAGTTATGTTCTGTTGTTTAAGTGTTCCCTTTATTTTTTGAGCAGTACAAATATATATATATATATATATATATATATTTATATATATATAACTTTTTTTTTTATTTTTAATTACTATTTTGTGATTTTTAAAAAATATATTTTTACAACTTTTTTCACTTTTTTTTTTTTTTACTTAGTCCCACTATGGGACGTTCTGCAGTCTGCTCATAGTTATAAGGTTTAGCAATTGCTATCTACTATATAATTGTCTAAGAGTCACTTCCGTCTGTCTGTCCTTCTGTCTGTCTGTCACGGATATTCATTGGTCGTGGCCTCTGTCTGTCATGGAAATCCAAGGGCACAGTCCGGCGGCAAAATGACCACTCCTTACTCCCCGCAGTCAGTGCCCGGCGCCCGCTCCATACTCCCCTCCTATGCTGCATCAATAGTAAAAGAATGTAATGTTAAAAATATTAAAAAAACAAAAAACCTGCTATTCTCACCCTCCGTAGTCTGTCGAGCCGCACGCGGCTGCCGCCATCTTCCGTTCCCAGAGATGCATTGCGAAATTACCCAGAAGACTTAGCGGTCTCGCTTCGGTGGATCCCGGTGGGTGAGTATATAACTATTTTTTATTTGAATTATTTTTTTTAACAGGGATATGGTGCCCACACTGTTAATTACTGCGTGGGCTGTGTGATATACTGCGGGGGCTGTGCTATATACTACATGGGCAGTGTTATATACTGTGTGGGCTGTGTTATATACTGTGTGGGCTGTGCTATATACTATGTGCCCTGTGTTATATACTACGTGGCTGCTATATACTGCGTGCGCTGTGTTATATAATATGTGGGCTGTGTTATGTACTGCGTGGCCTGTATTAACGCATTGGGTATTCTAGAATATGTATGTATATAGCAGCCACATAGTATATAGCACAGGCCACGTACTATTTGTCTGCTATATACTACATGCCTCCAATATACTACGTGGCCTGTGCCATATAGGTCTGCTATATACTATGTGGCTGCTATATACATACATACTGTACATACATATTCTAGAATACCCGATGCGTTAGAATCGGGCCACCATCTAATGCCTTATAACTGTCAGTGCCGCAGACACAAGTTAGTTAGATCATGTACTGCGCAAGATCTAACTAACTTGCTAGTGCCTGGTAACCCGGATGTCGTCATGATGACATCTGGTCACCATGGCAACGATCAGGACCCCACAATGACGATTCAGGGTAGCCGATCCATACTTGTGGCATCTAGGGGGTTAAAGAGCAGGGAGTGGTGCGGGCACAACTCCTGGCACTGAGAACTGGGTGTCAGCTGTCAGAATCAGTACCAGGCGACCTGACATATTGATACATCTAACGTCGTAAAGGGGTTAAAGTAAGCTTTTCTCTTAAATGCCACAGTGTTTCAGAGTCAAATATGACTGGCTGGGATCATTTACAAGTCACGCAAGGAGGGGTACTCATTACCCATGTTCCCCCTTGAAGATTATGTAAATTACTGTAATGTGAGCTGTGATATATAATGTGAATTATGACTTATATTCATGATGATGATATTGTGTGTAGCTTGACAGTAGGTATAGTGAGTGTTAATGTTTCGGACTAGCTCAGAGTGGGAGCGGCTAAGTTGATGGGAATGTGACAGTTCCCTGGTAGTTAGGTAGATAGTGCTTGGAATGTGTAGCAAAAAGACTTAAGGTCCTACATGAGCAGTGCCGCATTGTCGAGTGTCCAAAGTGAGTGGAGACCAAGAGGAAAGGAATAGCAATATCCAGAGCAGAAGTGATTGGGAGACAGAGTGAATTATCGGAGATGGTTCCTGGGACAGGACGTCTATTAGTAAGGCCCAGAGTTTATAACTTCAACAGGTAACAGGCTTAGGCAGGACTGAACATGCGAAAAGAACAGGGTGATCCAGGGAGGGTGGGAGGAGGCGTTCCAAAGCATCTGCATTAGAGAAGATAAGTAACTGCTACACTGGCACCATAACAGTGAGGAGAAGAGGTAAGTATTGTGTGTGTGTGTGTGTGTGCCTGTCTGTCTGCATTATAGTGTGTGTGTGTCTGCTGCACGATAGTACTGTGTGTGGGAGGACTGCATTATACTGTGCATGTGAGGGGCTGCATTGTACTGTGTGCAGGGGCTGCACTATACTGTGTGTGTGTGGGGGGACTGCACTGTGGGGACTGCACTATACTGTGTGTGTGGGGGGCTGCATTATACTGTGTGAGGGGCTACATTATACTGTGTGTGGGGGCTGCACTATACTGTGTGTAGGGCTTCATTATACTCTGGGGGGCTCCTTTATACTCTGGGGGCTGCATTAAACTCTATGAGGGGGGCTGCAGTATACTCTGAGGGGGCTGCATTATACTCTACCAAGGGCCATGGGGAGTGCATGTTACTATATACACTATATAGGACCTTTGTTATACTGTATCGAGGACTATCTGTACCAATCATTCTTCCTCAGAAGGAATAAGGGTAGGTGCACCTGGTCAGTAAACGATGTGGGGTTCGACGTTGCATACTTGTGCAGCAGCCAGATGTTACAGCATAGTGGATGGGATTTCACAAAATCCCATGCTCACTATGCATGCACAGATGCCCGCAGCTCACCTGTGGAGACGGACATGCGGCATGTCTTTCCAGACCGCAGCATGTCAACTTATTTTTATTTGTCTCTGCAAGATAAATTCGCCCGTACAATGTATTGGACGCAGTGAATCTGCACAGTTCAATGAACATATGCAGATTCACCTGCTTTCAATAGCTGATAGCGGTTTGGCCCAGGGGACATGCACTGAGTCCAAAGCACTGCCAATTACTGAGTGTGTGCAGCTACCCTAAAGAGGCCGGGAAACAAGCATCGAACGACTTCAATATTGTTGATTGCGCTCATTTAGCGGCCTGAACTTAGCGCTTGTAAATACAACAGAAATATTTCTGCGTGATGGTGCAATATGTTAGTGGAGCGCCCCCACTGCCGCAGGGCTAAGGGGTACCCGGTACCGGGCCTCTGAGTCTCTGTTCTGGGGTTGTCACGGTGGCTAGACCCGGTCCGTGACCCTGCTGAGGGGCGTCCAATGAAAGGTGTGGATGGTGATGATGTTGTGGTGGTGCGGTGCAGGTCGCAGTAAATAACAAGGACACCAGGTTGCAGTCTCTTTACCTCTTTACTGAAGGCTTCAGGATCCTCAATCCGGAATACGGTTAACCGGGCTGCGTAAGTCCGGCCGGTCCGATGGCACCTCCAGGGTTCCCTTTGCAGGTGGAAATCTGTGCCTACCTTCTTTGTTGTGGTCCTCCCCTGCTGTGCTTACGGGATAGTCCCCACAACTGTTGTGTCTGTTTCTGAAGTTCCCTTACAACTCGATTATGATGTTCTGCTTCGTCCCCCAGATGATATGGCTAGGACGCACCCGTATGACGGGTAGGCTCGGAGGTCTTCCGGGACCCTAGAGTCGCCCCTCTCCAAATGTTGCCCCCTATGTCTTCTTAGGTGATTTGAGTGAGACAGCCCGCCTATAACTGACGTAGGTTTGAAGTAAGGCCTGGAGCTCAATACTTCCTCGGCGTTCCGGCCACCGGCTGCGCGCCTCAGTAGGATGTTGCCTCGACTTACAGCACGACTCCTACTGGTGTTTCTCCTTGTTGCGTTGATCTCGTTTCTCACTCAGCACAATAAACCTCGCTTCTTGTCCTTTCTTGGGGTACCGCCGCAACGGAGTGCAGGTGCGATCCAGTAACGTTCTTTCTGTTCGCTAGGCCTCTGTCAGGATCCCACCCCTGACAGGGACCCCCCTGAATCTTCCCTTGCAACACCCTCTGCCACAGCATGTTGCCTGGTTCCAACCCAGTCAGCTTTCTGACTAACTTCCTATCCAACCCCCAGTTTTACCAGATTGTGAGGAGTGGCCTAATACATAGCACCCTTAGCTCCCCCTGGAGGCCAGACTGTGAAGTGTATTGGTGTCTGTGATACCTGGTCAGGTGAACTCCTTCAGTGCCATCGGACGTACCATAGCCCCCCTTAGCGGCGGAGCATCAGTACTGCAACGACCAGGACTCTGGGGCGCTGCACTCCCCCCCGGTTAAATCCAGTACTCCTGGACTGGGAAGAAAACAACAATACATGTCAGCAAAAAGACATACAATTTTGAAATGCAATAACAATAAGCAAATTTGAACAGAGCTTCCCTTTATGGGAGGTGAGGACACTTGAACGTTACAAACATGGTTAAATACTTTAAATAACATACTATAAATAACTTTTCTTACCCAACCGGGTATTCTACTAAGTGCAAATTTTTGAACAATAATTTAACGTTGCCTTTAAGGATGTACACGCTGAATCCACTAAAGACCTTCTTATAAAACACTATAAGGCTAATCAACTTTTTCTTCACTTTCCATCCTTACATCTGCAGGACCGCCTGTCTATCTGCCCCAGGCTGTTATGATCCGGTGACCTTGGAGCCGCATGAGAGACTTTCTCAGGAGTAGGTGGTACCTGTACTGACCGCAAACCCTAAACTAACACCGCAACTAGAAGTAGCCGTGGGATGTACCTAACACGTCCTAGACACCTCGACACAGCCGGAGGACTAAATACCCCTATAGATAGAAATGGGAATTCTATCTTGCCTCAGAGCAGAACCCCAAAGGATAGGCAGCCCCCCACAAATATTGACTGTGAGTATAAGAGGAAAAACACACGCAGGCAGAAAAACAGGATTTAGCAAAAGAGGCACTTCTAGCTAAATAGAAAAGGATAGGACAGAATTCTAAGCGGTCAGTATTAAAATCCTAAAAATATCCACAGCAGATAATACAAATATTCTACATCTAACTAAAGACATAGAAAGTATATCTGCATCTCCTGAGAATCCAGCATGACTGAAAAATCCAAACAAAGTCTAAGCTGGACAGAAACACAATGAATTGCACTGAATTGCAAAGCACACTGCATGTGTGCACAGAGACAAAAAAACAGACACTTATCTTAGATGAATTGGCAGCAGGGCATGAGGAGCCAGAGAGAGACGCAATCCCTCCAAGTACAATGGACAACTGGCATGGACTCATGGATCCTGCACACCTAAATACCTAATAGATCTGCAATCAGCAGAAACACCTGCCCGGATTACAACCCCAAGACAACTGCACTACCGCCAACAACCACCGGAGGTAGCCCAAGAGCAGAATTCACAACACCAGGCCTACTGCCTCTCGCTCTGTTGCAGGACCGCCCCTTTCTGCCCGGGCCTACTGCCTTTCTGCTACTATACACAGTATAGAACTTATCAACCTTCCCTCAGTTCAGGATCACTGAGCCATCTTGGTATGGCTCCTAGGAGGACTCACCGACTAACCCCATACGCGTTCACTTCCTGTCCTCATTCTTCTAGCAACATCATTAAACATTTCTCACAATTAACTAGCTCACTACATATAACTTTTATATGTAAGCATTATTAGTACTTCCTTTTAAAGCATCATCATTCTTTAAGTGCTATTGATGAACGTTCCCTTTAAGAAGGGACCAAGTCTCTATGAGATAGTGCAACTTCTCAAGCTGCAAGCCCGTATGCAGCAAGGACTCCGATACTGCTTCCAGGAACAGTTTCTTCGCAAACAGTCCTTTTCTTTGTAAAAACCAGTAGAGGGCACCTTTAAGAAGGTGCAAACTATTTACAATAAGTTTGTAATCATGCAGTGTTCATGATCCAGCAGTTCTTTTCAACAATGATAAGACGAGAAACAAAAACAAAAGCAGAAGAAGGGATCCCGGGTAAACAAAGGGATCCCTTTAAGAGTAACCCTGGTCGGGTTGTAGCAGCAGAAAGACACATAGAAAGACAAACAGTTAACTATTTACATCCTTGTCGAGCATTAGGGCTTCATAGTATATTGCAAGACATCAGCCGGTAGTGGACATCTCCTGACCGTGGCGGCTTCGGTCCCTGGTCTCCGGCTGATGCGGTATCAGTATCGGTGGTTGGTCTCTCAGGTGCAATCAGGTCACCCGGTGTCTGGATTCGAAGGCTAACCCTAGCTGCGAGCTCAGTAGCCGCAACAAGGCGTACGGTGGCGATAGTAGCAAGATCTGTCAAGTCTGGTTCAATCATGGTCGAGGCAACAGGTGACGCCCCCTCAGGCCCACATCGTTGGACGTTCCGAGCGCACCATCCTTGTGCACTCTGGTGGCGGGTGTAGGTCACCTGGTCCCCCCTTTGCAATAGTGGGTCACCATATCGGTTGCGGAAAGGAGTCTTCACCTCATGACTAGTAACGAAGACGTCAGTCGGTAGCCCCGGTTCCTGTATGGAGCCCCAACCCCGTTTTGGGTGAAAGGCCAGCACAGTTCCCCGCTTTACCACGTTTTTCCTGCCGTGCGCAGGCTTCGGGTGTTTCACTTTTGGCGCGTCAGTTTGTTCTGTCTCTTTTCGATTTTTCCAGTGTAAGATCAGGCATTGTTTATATTGCTCCCAAGTGAGCACAGCAAGAGTGAGGCCCTCCTCCCTGGATCCATCTGGCCTGATCCAGGGGGTGTCCCACTGGAGGATCACCCCTTCTGAGCTCACATCTATGGGTTCTCCCATCTTGGTCGGTAGTGGAGGTACCAGCTTCCCCATCGTGTCAGGGGTGAGGATCACCCACTCCACCGAGAGGAAATGGTTATTGTTGGGGTGAGGAGCGGTCGCGGGAGCGGGACCGGTCAGGGGAGCAGGATTGGTCGGGGGAGCAGGATCGGTCGGGGGAGTAGGGGCGCCTTCCATACTTGCGCCTGATGTGATTCCACCGATGTCGATCTGTTCCGTTGACAAGGACACTGGAGTCGGCTGCAGCCCGGACAGCGGCTCCTCCAAGGCGGCCTCCCGATGTGGCTCCGCCCGCCATGGCTCCGTGGTCGGGATAGGCGGGCTCGGATCCTCCGCCGGCGGCTCCAAGGAGTTCAGATCCTTCAGCTGCGGTGGATGCGGTTCTGCCTCTGGCGGGTGAGGGTAAGCCGGGATCACTTCGCCGTCGCTCGGGCACTTGCTGATCATCATCGCTGTCCGGCATTCGGTGGCAACGCATGCACCTGGCTCCGCCATTTCTCCAAGGTTGAGCTCCCTCTTCACCTCGTTCCCGCTGCTGCAAATCAGGGGGCGGTTCTCCTCTGCTGCTGGGCAGGTCGTCATCTCGCAGCAGAAGTCGGAGGGGGCGGTCGCTACTTTTGGCGCCGCTTTGGTAGTCTCCTCCCATGACACGCCCTTCTTCTTCCTCTGCGCTGTAATGGCGGCGGGTTTTGGCGGGAACTTTTGGCGGCAAGTGGCAACACACAGCCTTTGCAATAAGTCACAGTCCAAGTACAATAAATCACAGTTCCAAGGCACACATGACCTGATTCTTCAGGCTTAAGTAGATCCTGTTCGTGACGCCAAGTTGGAGCGCCCCCACTGCCGCAGGGCCAAGGGGTACCCGGTACTGGGCCTCTGAGTCTCTGTTCTGGGGTTGTCACGGTGGCTAGACCCGGTCCGTGACCCTGCTGAGGGGCGTCCAATGAAAGGTGTGGATGGTGATGATGTTGTGGTGGTGCGGTGCAGGTCGCAGTAAATAACAAAGACACCAGGTTGCAGTCTCTTTACCTCTTTACTGAAGGCTTCAGGATCCTCAATCTGGAATACGGTTAACCGGGCTGCGTAAGTCCGGCCGGTCCGATGGCACCTCCAGGGTTCCCTTTGCAGGTGGAAATCTGTGCCTACCTTCTAGCGCTTGTGTGTTGTGGTCCTCCCCTGCTGTGCTTACGGGATAGTCCCCACAACTGTTGTGTCTGTTTCTGAAGTTCCCTCACCACTCGATTATGATGTTCTGCTTCGTCCCCCAGATGATATGGCTAGGACGCACCCGTATGACGGGTAGGCTCGGAGGTCTTCCGGGACCCTAGAGTCGCCCCTCTCCAAATGTTGCCCCCTATGTCTTCTTAGGTGATTTGAGTGAGACAGCCCGCCTATAACTGACTGTCCTGCCGTAGGTTTGAAGTAAGGCCTGGAGCTCAATACTTCCTCGGCGTTCCGGCCACCGGCTGCGCGCCTCAGTAGGATGTTGCCTCGACTTACAGCACGACTCCTACTGGTGTTTCTCCTTGTTGCATTGATCTCGTTTCTCACTCAGCACAATAAACCTCGCTTCTTGTCCTTTCTTGGGGTACCGCCGCAACGGAGTGCAGGCGCGGTCCTGTAATGTTCTTTCTGTTCGCTAGGCCTCTGTCAGGATCCCACCCCTGACAGGGACCCCCTGAATCTTCCCCTGCAACACCATCTGCCACAGGATGTTGCCTGGTTCCAACCCAGTCAGCTTTCTGACTAACTTCCTATCCAACCCCCAGTTTTACCAGATTGTGAGGAGTGGCCTAATACATAGCACCCTTAGCTCCCCCTGGAGGCCAGACTGTGAAGTGTATTGGTGTCTGTGATACCTGGTCAGGTGAACTCCTTCAGTGCCATCGGACGTACCATAGCCCCCCTTAGCGGCGGAGCATCAGTACTGCAACAACCAGGACTCTGGGGCGCTGCATTAGCATTTGGGGCTCCACTTTAAACTTTTGCCCAGGGCCCCACTTTGTCTAAAACCAGCCCTGCCTAAGGGGAAAGAGGATGTGAAACCACGGGTTGTATAAAGGTTTCTTGCTAAGCAGAACTGTAGTGTAGAGCTGAGTTGTGGAGAAGTGGTGAAGAACAGTGAATGCAGAACACATGTAAAGAGACTAAAGATGAATTAATTGAAAATGTGTGGAAGGTGCTTTGTGTTGCGAAGGAAATGCTCTTAATATTGTGTATCCCCTATTTCCTATATATATTCTCTACCCAGTTTCCGTTCAGTAAAAAGTTTATTTTTGAATGGTGGTCTTTCTGATTGTACTATAAAACATCTGGTCCTGGCAAACCAGCAAGATCGGTTACATGCGGCCTGCACGGGCATAGTGCCATCACAGCAACAAGTCTGTAACACCCCAGGTAACCGGTTGTTACAGTGATGTTGCCTTCCTTTCGGGGAGGGCGATATCATGCGTGGAGGCAAAGGGGATTCTCTTTACCAGGTAAGCACACACATGCAACACATTCTGAATCCAAACCAGGAGGGGGAGCTCAGGACCCAGATTCAGGTGAGCTTCCCTCAAATATGGACATATGTCCTGGTCTGGAGGAGGAGTTAGGGAGTCTGGGAGAGACAGTGGACAGAGACAGTCTCCATGAGGGAGAGATAGAAGAAGGAAGTCTGGAACTGCGTGCAGACAGAGAGTCCTGGCAGCCACGAGGGAGCTGCTGCGTCTGGAAGGAGTGAGAGAACCTGAAGGGTTGTTGTATGTGGTGGAGCATCAGAGGAAAGGAACAGAAGAGAGAGAAAGGGCTGAACCGGGAGCCCAAGGCTTTTGTGGGACTCTAAGACACAGAGCAGAACCGGAGGGCCGAGAACTGTATGTAATTGGCCCACACCACGCCTGAGACGCAGCAGCACCTGAGGAGCCAGGGGCATGATAAAGTCCCTGTAAAAAGGCACCAGTGCCTGGTACCCTGGACTGTGGCCTGCTAACTACAGTAAACCAGGTAAAGACTTACAACTTGTGTCCTTTACTCATTTTACCGGCCTACAACATCATTGCCATACACTTCAGAACCTCTGGGGACCCCACTTCACTTGTGGGAAGCGTTACCATCATTGCTGCGACAACATCCCCCCGGAGAGGACCCCTTTAATACAGCGTCGGTCCCACTATTGCCTGAACACCACAAGTGGCGTCACGACAGACTTTACCACAATTCCCCTTAAAAGACCTTTCCCCTTTAATTGGACGCCCAGGGCCATGGACCGGGTCGAAGCCACAGTGACATCCCTTTTAAGACCGGACCTGGTACTGAGTAGCCCACTGCCCTGTAGGGGGCGCTCCAAGTCCACACATCCACCTTCATGTAATCAGTTGTGGTGCAAGAGAGGAGTTTCTCGCACACGGCTACCGCCCAGTGCCACATTCCAGTCACATAGGGTGAATGCAGACATTTCATTTTAGACCAGACAACCCCTTTAAGCTCTTAATGAATGTGCAGGTATTAGGTTATTACTGTAACTTTAACATAAGTGTCTAAGGCTACGTTCCCACAATAAGCTTTTGGTGAGTTTTTGATGTTGCAGGTTTTGTGCAGCATTTCTGCACCCATTAAGTAGAATAAGTTATTTGCATTTTTTTTTTTAAATGCGCATTGTCAAGAGCTCCCCATCGAGGGAACATAGTCTAATATATCACACCAGCTAAGAACATGGAGCTCCACTGTAGCCTTTCTTCTCCAATTGTATTTTTGTATGCCATATGTAATGTTCCATTAGAATAAAGTTGCTATTTTTCCCGGCGTCTTTATTTCACACTTCCTCCTGCAATCATCCTTGAGTGATAGAAAAAATATCTATCAATCATGAGTTACTAGCACAAAGTTGACTCCTGCTGTTGTGCGAGACAATAATATCTTATTGAAAGATGAGCTAAACTAATGTCTATGCTTTCTCACTTCTCACTGTTTGTATATTAGTATTCTTTGTCCTTCATTTAAATATCATACCACCAGTCAAATAAACAATCCTGTACTGATGCCATGACATCTAAAGTGTAACCTATATTGGAAGCAGAGCTGATTATTTTTTTTTGTAAAAAATCATATATCAGCCCAATAGACACAGTAGGAATATGATTGTCATGGATTAGCACATACAATGGCTCAATACTATGCCCTGACAAATATTATCATATACATGCAGCCCGATTCAGGAGACCATTGACTTACTTCATGTCAGACTGCAATGCTTGTTTCTGTATGCATGGTATGAGATCTGAAGTTTGGTTGATTGACTACATCTATTGTGATGGCATGTGAATTGGCTAGGGCACATACAATGTAGGTATACATATATACACTCACCGGCCACTTTATTAGGTACACCATGCTAGTAACGGGTTGGACCCCCTTTTGCCTTCAGAACTGCCTCAATTCTTCGTGGCATAGATTCAACAAGGTGCTGGAAGCATTCCTCAGAGATTTTGGTCCATATTGACATGATGGCATCACACAGTTGCCGCAGATTTGTCGGCTGCACATCCCAAAGATGCTCCATACAAGGCAGGATGGATCCATGCTTTCATGTTGTTTACGCCAAATTCTGACCCTACCATCCGAATGTCGCAGCAGAAATCGAGACTCATCAGACCAAGCAACGTTTTTCCAATCTTCTACTGTCCAATTTCGATGAGCTTGTACAAATTGTAGCCTCAGTTTCCTGTTCTTAGCTGAAAGGAGTGGTACCCGGTGTGGTCTTCTGCTGCTGTAGCCCATCTGCCTCAAATTTCGACGCACTGTGCGTTCAGAGATGCTCTTAGGCCTACCTTGGTTGTAACGGGTGGCGATTTGAGTCACTGTTGCCTTTCTATCAGCTCGAACCAGTCTGCCCATTCTCCTCTGACCTCTGGCATCAACAAGGCATTTCCGCCCACAGAACTGCCGCTCACTAGATTTTTTTTCTTTTTCGGACCATTCTCTGTAAACCCTAGAGATGGTTGTGCGTGAAAATCCCAGTAGAACAGCAGTTTCTGAAATACTCAGACCAGCCCTTCTGGCACCAACAACCATGCCACGTTCAAAGGCACTCAAATCACCTTTCTTCCCCATACTGATGCTCGGTTTGAACTGCAGGAGATTGTCTTGACCATGTCTACATGCCTAAATGCACTGAGTTGCCGCCATGTGATTGGCTGATTAGAAATTAAGTGTTAACAAGAAGTTGGACAGGTGTAACTAATAAAGTGGCCGGTGAGTGTATATATTTCCCTTCCTACAGATATGGAGATATGTGCTCCTAGTAATGACCCGGTCTTCACAGGTGATTTAAACAAAAATGCATTCAGAATAAGGTTTCCAATTAATAGGGTATAAAGATTAGTGATGAACGCAAGTGCTCGTTACTTGAGTTTGCCGATCGTGATCAAGTGAGATGTTTTCGTCCCCACCGCAGCATGTTTTGTGGTTGTTAGACAGACCACAAAACAAGAAGGGATTGCTCGTCTTTGTCAGGCAATCCCCACATATTTTGTGGCTGTCTAACAGCCGCAAAACCTGCCACCTCAGAGACGCGAACATCTCACTTGAGCACCTGCTCTACTCTGTGCATACTCGAGCACGCTAGGCAAACTCGAGTAACGAACACTTGTGCTCATCACTAGGGTTGAGCGAAACGGATCGGTCATTTTCATAAGTCGCCGACTTTTGGCAAAGTCGGGTTTCATGAAACCCGACCCGATCCCAGCGTGGGATCGGCCATGCGGTACACGATCTTCGCGCCAAAGTCGCGTTTCCTATGACGCTTAAAGCGCCATTTCTCAGCCAATGAAGGTGCACGCAGAGTGTGGGCAGCGTGATGACATAGGTCCTGGTCCCCACCATCTTAGAGAAGGGCATGGCAGTGATTGGCTTGCTTTCTGCGGCGTCACAGGGGCTATAAAGGGGCATTCCCGCCGACAGCCATGTTACTGCTGCTGATCTGAGCATAGGGAGAGGATGCTGCCGCTTCGTCAGAAGCAGGGATAGCGTTAGGCAGGGTAAGGTAACCCCCAAACTGCTTGTGCTGTAGCGATTTCCACTGTCCAACACCACCTTTTCTTTGCAGGGACAGTGGAGGAAAGATTTCTGTGCAACAGCTCTGCAGCTTATAAGGCTCCCTGATCACTGCGTTGCTGTGTGTACGCCGCTGTGCAAACCAACTGCTTTTTTAAAAGCACAAATCCTGTTGCTCCTTCCTTTCTGCACAGCTATCTTGTTTGTTTGTCCACACTTTTGTGTGCAGCAGTCCTTTTTATTGCTGCCTGCCATACTTTTCTGAGATTATTGTAGGGAGATAGTAATTGTAGTACGGTCCCTTTTTTTTTTTTTTTAATATCTTCCAGCCACTTTCAGCCCCTGAAATTGTGTAGTGTAAAACAGTGGGCCCGTATTTTCCTGCACTGTCCCACACCTAAGAAGGGAGATTTATATTGCCAATCAGTGCATCTGTGCCAGTGCTGTCTGTGATATCTGTCATTCATTTTGTGCCACAGGAAATATACTGTGATATAGTGGGCCTGATTTATTCACTTGTCTCCCATATCAAAAAAAATAAATAAATAAATAAATAAAGGGAGAATAATCTTGGCAAATCTGTGCCAGTGCTGTCTGTGGTATCTGTCATTCATTTTTTGCCACAGAAAATATACTGTGATATAGTGGGCCTGATTTATTCACTAGTCTCCCATATTAAAAAAAAAAATTAAAGGGAGAATAATCTTGCCAAATCTGTGCATCTGTGCCAGTGCTGTCTGTGGTATCTGTCATTCATTTTGTGCCACAGGAAATATGCCGTGATATAGTGGGCCTGATTTATTCACTTGTCTCCCATATCAAAATAAAAAAAAAATTAAATAAAGGGAGAATAATCTTGGCAAATCTGTGCCAGTGCTGTCTGTGGTATCTGTCATTTATTTTTTGCCACAGAAAATATACAGTGATATAGTGGGCCTGATTTATTCACTAGTCTCCCATATAAAAAAAAAATTTAAAGGGAGAATAATCTTGCCAAATCTGTGCATCTGTGCCAGTGCTGTCTGTGGTATATGTCATTCATTTTGTGCCACAGGAAATATACCGTTATATAGTGGGCCTGATTTATTCACTTGTCTCCAGTATCAAAATAAAAAAAAATTTAAATAAAGGGAGAATAATCTTGGCAAATCTGTGTCAGTGCTGTCTGTGGTATCTGTCATTCATTTTTTGCCACAGAAAATATACAGTGATATAGTGGGCCTGATTTTTTCACTTGTCTCCCATATAAAAAAAAAAAAATTAAAGGGAGAATAATCTTGCCAAGTCTGTGCATCTGTGCCAGTGCTGTCTGTGGTATATGTCATTCATTTTGTGCCACAGGAAATATACCGTGATATAGTGGGCCTGATTTATTCACTTGTCTTCCATATCAAAATAAAAAAAATAAATAAATAAAGGGAGAATAATCTTGGCAAATCTGTGCCAGTGCTGTCTGTGGTATCTGTCATTCATTTTTTGCCACAGAAAATATACCGTGATATAGTGGGCCTGATTTATTCACTTGTCTCCCATATCAAAAAAAAAAAATAAATAAATAAAGGGAGAATAATCTTGGCAAATCTGTGCATCTGTGCCAGTGCTGTCTGTGGTATCTGTCATTCATTTTGTGCCACAGGAAATATACTGTGATATAGTGGGCCTGATTTATTCACTTGTCTCCCATATCAAAAAAAAAAAATAAATAAATAAAGGGAGAATAATCTTGGCAAATCTGTGCATCTGTGCCAGTGCTGTCTGTGGTATCTGTCATTCATTTTGTGCCACAGGAAATATACTGTGATATAGTGGGCCTTATTTATTGACTTGTCTCCCCTATCAAAAAAAAAAAATTAATTAAAGGGAGAATAATCTTGCCAAGTCTGTGCATCTGTGCCAGTGCTGTCTGTGGTATATGTCATTCATTTTGTGCCACAGGAAATATACCGTGATATAGTGGGCCTGATTTATTCACTTGTCTCCCATATCAAAAAAAAAAAATAAATAAATAAAGGGAGAATAATCTTGGCAAATCTGTGCATCTGTGCCAGTGCTGTCTGTGGTATCTGTCATTCATTTTGTGCCACAGGAAATATACTGTGATATAGTGGGCCTTATTTATTGACTTGTCTCCCCTATCAAAAAAAAAAAATTAAATAAAGGGAGAATAATCTTGGCAAATCTGTGCCAATGCTGTCTGTGGTATCTGTCATTCATTTTTTGCCACAGAAAATATACTGTCATATAGTGGGCCTGATTATTCACTTGTCTCCCATAAAAAAAAAAAAAATCTGCCAAATCTGTGCATCTGTGCCAGTGCTGTCTGTGGTATCTGTCAGTCATTTTGTGCCACAGAAAATATACTGTCATATTCTGTCAGTCATTTTGTGCCACAGAAAATATACTGTCATATAGTGGGCCTGATTAAATCCTGCATTCTCCCACACATAAAGAGTGAGATTTCTATTGCCAATGTGTGCATCTGCGTGCGTCAGTCCTGTTCGTGGCATATCTGCCAGCCTCTTTCTGCCAATCAAACTGTGTAGTGTAATCCAGTGGGCCTGATTGTTCCCTGCATTCTCCCACACATAAAGAGTGAGATTTCTATTGCCAGTGTGTGCATCTGCGTGCGTCAGTCCTGTTCGTGGCATATCTGCCAGCCTCTTTCTGCCAATCAAACTGTGTAGTGTAATCCAGTGGGCCTGATTGTTCCCTGCATTCTCCCACACATAAAAAAGGGAGATTTTAATTCACAACAAGTTTACGTACACCTTCTACCTGCTTGTACAGGACCACATAACGGTTGTTAGTTTGGTTTCATTTTTCCAAGAATGAGGAAGTCTGGTGGAAGAAGTCATGGCCATGGGCGGTCATTGCCAGCTGGTAATGATGGTGGTGGTGGTAGAGCATCTGGTGGTAGTGGGAAAAGCAAAATAGCACCTAAGTCTCAAGTTGTTGAGCCAGCGTCATCGTCTGGCTACACAAGGCCTCGAAGGCTCCCTTTTCTGGGAGTAGGAAAACCGCTTTTAAAGCCGGAGCAGCAGGAACAAGTTTTGGCTTTCATTGCTGACTCTGCCTCTAGCTCTTTCGTCTCCTCCTCGGAAAGTGCCAAATGTAAGAGCAGTGCGTCGTCAGTGGATGTTCCCGGTCAGGGACAAGTCGCTTCCTTGTGTTCTTCACCCAGAACAACAGAGAAGGATGCGTCAGGCGACACAACAGGTTACTCCATGGAGCTATTTACACATACCGTTCCTGGGTTAGAAAGGGAAATTGTTAACAGGCCATGCCCATTACAAGATGAATCGGACATGGAGTGCACAGATGCACAGCCACAGCCAGATTATTATGCTGTTCCTTTGACTCAGATCAGAACATTGCCCTCGCAGTGTGCTGATCCAGAATCTGACCCTGATGACACTATTAAGCCCCATCACGAACGCTATAGCACCGGCTTACACGGTGACCCAGAGGAAGGTGCCCAGGAGATAGAAGAGGAGGTCATAGATGACACAGTTGTTGACCCCGATTGGCAGCCATTGGGGGAACAGGCTGCAGGCGGCAGTAGCTCTGAAGCGGAGGAGGAGCCGCAGCAGGCATCAACATCGCAACATGTTCCATCTGGCAGGCCCGTATCTGGTCAAAAACGTGTGGCAAAACCAAAACCAGTTGTAGGACAGCGTGGCCATCCGGTTAAAGTAGCTCAGTGTGCAATGCCTGAAAAGGTATCCGATAGTAGGAAGAGTGCAGTCTGGTATTTTTTTAACCAAGATCCAAATGATCAGTACAAAGTCATCTGTAAGAAATGCTCAAGGACCTTCAGCAGAGGTCAGAATGTTAAAAATCTAAATACAAGCTGCATGCATAGACATTTAACCACCATGCACTTGCAAGCCTGGACTAACTACCAAACGTCCCTTAACGTTGTAGCACCCTCTCACAATGAAGCTAGTCAGCAACGCTACATCCCTTCCCTCACTGTAAGCCCACCGTTTACCACACCACCTGCAGTAAATGTGGCGGTTTCGTCGCAAGGCCAAAGCCGTCAGGGAATCACCAGGTTCGTGGTAGGAAACACTGTATGTAGGGCAACAGCAAGAATACCATCACCAACACTTTCTCAGTCTGCCATGTCCACCGGCACCCCCGCTAGTTCCACCCTATGCAGCTCTCCAGTCCAGCTCACCCTACATGAGACTCTCATTAGGAAAAGGAAGTACTCATCCTCGCATCCGCGTACACAGGGTTTGAACGCCCACTGTCATGGTTCTCAATGGCAAGAGACCGTAGTAAGCATACAAAAGGACTAGCTCTTGGAAGATGGGAACTCGAGCTGACTGTGAGCTAAACCTACCGCACAACTAACAGTGGCCGGGTAGCGTGCCTATGTTTTATCCCTAGACGCCCAGCGCCAGCCGGAGAACTGACTGACCCTAGCAGAGGAAAATACAGACCTGGCTTACCTCTAGAGAAATTTTCCCCAAAAGGCAGACAGTAGCCCCCACATATATTGTCGGTGATTTTAGAGGAAAATGACAAACGAAGTATGAAGATAGGTTTAGCAAATTGAGGTCCGCTTACTAGATAGTAGGAAGACAGAAAAGGGAACTTCACAGTCAGCTGAAAACCCTTTCAATACACCATCCTGAAATTACTTTAAGACTCTAATATCAACTCATGACACCAGAGTGGCAATTTCAGCTCACAAGAGCTTCCAGCCTCAGAAATATTCAAAAACAGAGAACTGGAACAAAAATGCAAAACAATCTTAGGACTACAAGTCCAACTTAGCTGATAGTAGTCTAGGAGCAGGAACATGCAACAGAAAGGCTTCTGGTAACATTGTTGGCCGGCATAGAAATGACTGAGGAGCAAGGCTAAATAGAAACTCCCACATCCTGATGGAAACAGGTGAACAGAGGAGATGAAGCACACAAGTTCAGTACCACCAGTAACCACCGGGGGAGCCCAGAAACCAAATTCACAACAGTACCCCCCCCTCAAGGAGGGGGCACCGAACCCTCAACAGAACCACCAGGGCGATCAGGATGAGCCCTATGAAAGGCACGGACCAAATCGGAGGCATGAACATCAGAGGCTGTCACCCAAGAATTATCCTCCTGACCGTAGCCCTTCCACTTGACCAAATACTGAAGTCTCCGTCTGGAAACACGGGAGTCCAAGATCTTCTCGACAACGTACTCCAACTCACCCTCAACCAACACCGGAGCAGGAGGCTCAACGGAAGGCACAACCGGTACCTCATACCTGCGCAACAATGACCGATGGAAGACATTATGAATAGAAAAAGATGCAGGGAGGTCCAAACGAAAGGACACAGGGTTAAGAATCTCCAATATCTTGTACGGGCCGATGAACCGAGGCTTAAACTTAGGAGAAGAAACCTTCATAGGGACAAAACGAGAAGACAACCACACCAAGTCCCCAACACAAAGACGAGGACCAGCACGACGACGGCGGTTGGCAAACTGCTGAGTCTTCTCCTGGGACAACTTCAAATTGTCCACCACATGCCCCCAAATCTGATGCAACCTCTCCACCACAGCATCCACTCCAGGACAATCCGAAGACTCCACCTGACCGGAAGAGAAACGAGGATGAAACCCCGAATTACAGAAGAAAGGAGAAACCAAGGTGGCAGAAATAGCCCGGTTATTGAGGGCAAACTCCGCCAAGGGCAAAAAGGCAACCCAATCATCCTGATCCGCAGACACAAAACACCTCAAATAAGTCTCCAAGGTCTGATTAGTTCGCTCGGTCTGGCCATTAGTCTGAGGATGGAAAGCAGACGAAAAAGACAAATCAATGCCCATCCTAGCACAGAACGCTCGCCAAAATCTAGACACGAATTGGGTTCCCCTGTCAGAAACGATATTCTCCGGAATACCATGCAAGCGAACCACATTTTGAAAAAACAGAGGAACCAGCTCGGATGAGGAAGGCAATTTAGGCAAGGGGACCAAATGGACCATCTTAGAGAAACGGTCACACACCACCCAGATGACAGACATCTTCTGAGAAACAGGGAGATCAGAAATAAAATCCATGGAGATGTGAGTCCAAGGCCTCTTCGGAATAGGCAAAGATAACAACAATCCACTAGCCCGAGAACAACAAGGCTTGGCCCGAGCACAAACATCACAAGACTGCACAAAACCTCGCACATCTCGCGACAGGGAAGGCCACCAGAAGGACCTAGCCACCAAATCCCTGGTACCAAAGATTCCAGGATGACCAGCTAACGCAGAAGAATGGACCTCCGAGATGACTCTACTGGTCCAATCATCCGGAACAAACAGTCTACCAGGCGGGCAACGATCAGGTCTATCCGCCTGAAACTCCTGCAAGACCCGTCGCAAGTCTGGGGAAACAGCAGATAATATCACTCCATCCTTAACTTAGCTGATAGTAGTCTAGGAGCAGGAACATGCAACAGAAAGGCTTCTGGTAACATTGTTGGCCGGCATAGAAATGACTGAGGAGCAAGGCTAAATAGAAACTCCCACATCCTGATGGAAACAGGTGAACAGAGGAGATGAAGCACACAAGTTCAGTACCACCAGTAACCACCGGGGGAGCCCAGAAACCAAATTCACAACAGCCCACATTGCTAGACTAATCTCGTTAGAGATGATGCCCTACCATTTAGTTGAAACCGAAGCTTTCAAAGCCCTGATGGACTATGCTGTAACACGCTACGAGCTACCCAGTCGACACTTCTTTTCGAGAAAAGCCATCCCAGCCCTCCACCAGCATGTAAAAGATCGCATAGTCCATGCACTCAGGCAATCTGTGAGTAGAAAGGTGCACCTGCAAACAGATGCATGGACCAGTAGGCATGGCCAGGGGCGTTACGTCTCCATCATGGCACACTGGGTTAATGTGGTGGATGCAGGGTCCACAGGGGACAGCAATATTGGGACAGTTCTTCCTAACCCACGGTCTAGGAAACAGTTGGCTGTAGGTGTTCATCCCCCCTCCTCCTCCTCGTCCTCCAGCAGAAGTGAGAGCTCGTCCACAGACCGCAGTCGCACGCACTCCATCCGCAGCTGCCACTGTTGCACACGAGGTGTCCCATTATGGAACAGCTAGTGGAAAGCATCAGCAGGCAGTATTGGCAATGAAGTGTTTGGGCGACAACAGACACACCGCGGAAGTGCTGTCCGAGTTCTTGCAGCAAGAAACTCAGTCATGGCTGGGCACTGTACATCTTGAGGCAGGCAAGGTAGTGAGTGATAACGGAAGGAATTTTATGGCTGCCATAGCCCTTTCACAACTGAAACACATTCCTTGTCTGGCTCACACCTTAAACCTGGTGGTGCAGTGCTTTCTGAAAAGTTATCCGGGGTTACCAGACCTGCTCCTGAAAGTGCGCAGACTTTGCTCGCACATCCGCTGTTCGCCCGTACACTCCAGCCGTATGCAGAACCATCAGCGGTCTTTGCAACTTCCCCAGCATCGCCTAATCATCGACGTTGCAACAAGGTGGAACTCCACACTGCACATGCTTCAGAGACTGTGCGAACAGAGGCGTGCTGTTATGTATTTGTGGGAGGATACACATACACGGGTAGGCAGTTGGATGGCAGACATGGAGTTGTCAGGTGTGCAGTGGTCGAAGCTACAAGACCTGTGTCAAGTCCTTCAGTGTTTTGAGGAATGCACATGGCTGGTTAGTGCAGACAATGCCATAATAAGCATGATCATCCCCCTAATGCGTCTGCTGATGCAAAGTTTGACGCACATAAAGGAGCAGGCATCTGCAGCTGAGGACGAGGGAAGCCTAGATGACAGTCAGCCATTGTCTGCTCAGGGAAGTCAACAGGACGAGGTGGCGGGTGAAGAGGAGGAGGACGAGGAGGATGATGGGGATGAGTATTATTTGGATGAGGAAGCTTCTCAGGGGGCAACAGAAACTGCTGGCGTTGCAAGGCCGGGTTCTGGTTTTTTGAGGGAGACAAGTGACGTTGATTTGCCCGAAAGTGCTCCTCAACCCAGCACATGCACAGATTTGACAACTGGCACATTGGCACACATGGCGGATTATGCCTTGCGTATCCTCAAAAGGGACCCACGCATTATAAAAATGATGACCGATGACGATTACTGGTTGGCCTGCCTCCTTGATCCTCGCTATAAAGGCAAATTGCAAAATATCATGCCACATGAGAACCTCCAACAAATATTGGCAACCAAACAAGCTACTCTTGTAGACCGTTTGATTCAGGCATTCCCAGCACACAGCGCCGGTGATGGTTCTCACACACGCTGCAGGGGGCAACAGGGCAGAGGTGTTAGAGGTTCACAAATCAGAAGTGGCGTTGGACAGAGGGGTTTTCTGACCAGGTTGTGGAGTCATTTCGCAATGACGCAGACACGACAGGTACTGCAGCATCAATTCAAAGTGACAGGAGACAACATTTGTCCAGTATGGTTACTAACTATTTTTCCTCCATTATCGATGTTCTCCCTCAACCGTCATTCCCCTTTGATTACTGGGCATCCAAAATAGACACCTGGCCTGAATTGGCCGAATATGCATTGCAGGAGCTTGTTTGCCCAGCAGCTAGTGTGCTATCAGAAAGAGTATTCAGTGCTGCTGGTTCAATACTGACCGAAAAAAGGACTCGTCTGGCGACCCAAAATGTTGATGATCTACCCTTCATTAAAGTGAACCACTCATGGATTTCTAATTATTTTGCCCCACCTTTCCCGGCTGACACCTAGCTTTCCTGAAAAAAGGTCTTGCTTTGGGACTGGTGTTACTGACTGTTCCAATCTCTAAATTTGCAGCTGCTGTTTGTACAGCATATGACATGTTTACACCTCCCTAAATGGCCTAACTCCTGCCACGGGGCCGTGGTCTCGCCACTTGGCGCAAGCACCCGTCAGAGTGCCGTTTGTCTGAAGAGGTGGGTGTGCCCACTTTTGGTCGACGGCACTGCCACTGGGTCCGTCATAGTACAATGAAGTGTCTCTGGCGGTGGTGGCACGCACCCAACGTCAGACACACTGTTGTAACATGAGGGGCCCTGGTCCTGTACCGCCAGCCACGAGAGAGTGCCCCCCCCAGCTCAAACAGTGCTCTACCACTTGCAAAATTATCTGTCGCTGCTCCACCACTGTTTAGTCTATGCGCTGAAATCCTTCAATGCCTGGCACTGACAATAACAATTTGTTGACATGTATGATGCTATTTAAAATAGACAGGGGCCCTGTCCTACTTTTACAACAGTAAATACTTTGCGCCAAATTACAATGTCTGAAAGTCAGCATAGGAGCCCAACCCTGTACCGAAGTATGCCCCCCCTTTATTTTTTTGGGGGGGCGCAAGACATTGACATCTATTTAGTTTTTGGGAGTACTTACTGTCTGCGGTCCCTCCTTCGAATTGTCCTCCGCTGAGCACAGCAATGCTGCCTGTGTACCCCTGCCACATAATGGAAGCTGCATAGAGCCTATTTTGTTATTTTAGGCCTTCTACGTCTGTCTGCGGTCCTTCCTTCGAATTGTCCTCCTGAGAGCACAGCAATGCTGCCTGTGTACCCCTGCCACATAATGGAAGCTGCATAGAGCCTATTTTGTTATTTTAGGCCTTCTAAGTCTGTCTGTGGTCCCTCCTTCGAATTGTCCTCCTGAGAGCACAGCAATGCTGCCTGTGTACCCCTGCCACATAATGGAAGCTGCATAGAGCCTATTTTGTAATTTTAGGCCTTCTACGTCTGTCTGCGGTCTCTCCTTCGAATTGTCCTCCGCTGAGCACAGCAATGCTGCCTGTGTACCCCTGCCACATAATGGAAGCTGCATAGAGCCTATTTTGTTATTTTAGGCCTTCTAAGTCTGTCTGCGGTCCCTCCTTCGAATTGTCCTCCTGAGAGTACAGCAATGCTGCCTGTGTACCCCTGCCACATAATGGAAGCTGCATAGAGCCTATTTTGTTATTTTAGGCCTTCTAAGTCTGTCTGCGGTCCCTCCTTCGAATTGTCCTCCTGAGAGCACAACAATGCTGCCTGTGTACCCCTGCCACATAATGGGAGCTGCATAGAGCCTATTTTGTTATTTTAGGCCTTCTACGTCTGTCTGCGGTCCCTCCTTCAAATTGTCCTCCTGAGAGCACAGCAATGCTGCCTGTGTACCCCTGCCACATAATGGAAGCTGCATAGAGCCTATTTTGTAATTTTAGGCCTTCTAAGTCTGTCTGCGGTCCCTCCTTCGAATTGTCCTCCTGAGAGCACAGCAATGCTGCCTGTGTACCCCTGCCACATAATGGAAGCTGCATAGAGCCTATTTTGTTATTTTAGGCCTTCTACGTCTGTCTGCGGTCCCTCCTTCAAATTGTCCTCCGCTGAGCACAGCAATGCTGCCTGTGTACCCCTGCCACATAATGGAAGCTGCATAGAGCCTATTTTGTTATTTTATGCCTTCTAAGTCTGTCTGCGGTCCCTCCTTCGAATTGTCCTCCTGAGAGCACAGCAATGCTGCCTGTGTACCCCTGCCACATAATGGAAGCTGCATAGAGCCTATTTTGTTATTTTAGGCCTTCTACGTCTGTCTGCGGTCCCTCCTTCGAATTGTCCTCCGCTGAGCACAGCAATGCTGCCTGTGTACCCCTGCCACATAATGGAAGCTGCATAGAGCCTATTTTGTTATTTTAGGCCTTCTACGTCTGTCTGCGGTCCCCCTTCGAATTGTCCTCCGCTTAGCACAGCAATGCTGCCTGTGTACCCCTGCCACATAATGGAAGCTGCATAGAGCCTATTTTGTTATTTTAGGCCTTCTAAGTCTGTCTGCGGTCCCTCCTTCGAATTGTCATCCGCTGAGCACAGCAATGCTGCCTGTGTACCCCTGCCACATAATGGAAGCTGTGTAGAGCCTATTTTGTTATTTTAGGCCTTCTAAGTCTGTCTGCGGTCACTCCTTCGAATTGTCCTCCGCTGAGCACACCAATGCTGCCTGTGTACCCCTATAACCTACTTTAAACTGCATAGAGCCTACTTTCCATTGTAGGCCTACTACGTGTGTCTGTCTCGGCCAGTCCACTCCTTGCAGTTGTCCTCCACTGAACAAAGCTATGCCGCCTGTGTACTCCTGTTACCAATAGTGAACTGCATTTATCCTACTTACTTATTTGTGCCTAGTAACTGTGTAAGCCTGTCATAACAGTTGTCCTCCACCACAGAACCCAGCTATGCCACGTGTATTCCTTTTACCAATTTTGAACTTAATATAGCCTTCATTTTTATTTTAGGCCTACTTCGTGTGTCAGAGCCACTAATTACACATGAACAGCATTTTGCCTAATTACTTATTTAGGCCTACTTATTGTGTCTGTCTCCCATTACAGTTGTCCTCCACTGCACAAAGCTGAGCTTCAATCTTCAGGCTCTCATTAAGTAGTTGTTGATAATATGTGTGGTTGGGGCCTACTAACGGTGTCTGCCGCTCCCTGGTGTTGTCCTCCACTGTACAAAGCTGAGCTTCAATCTTCAAGCTCTCATTAAGTAGTTGTTGTTAATATGTGTGGTTGGGGCCTACTAACGGTGTCTGGCCCTCAAAGGTGTTCTCCAGGTTTACTTGCCTGAGCTTCAATCTTCAGGCTCTCATTAAGTAGTTGTTGTTAATATGTGTGGTTGGGGCCTACTAACGGTGTCTGCCGCTCCCTGGTGTTGTCCTCCACTGTACAAAGCTGAGCTTCAATCTTCAGGCTCTCATTAAGTAGTTGTTGTTAATATGTGTGGTTGGGGCCTACTAACGGTGTCTGGCCCTCAAAGGTGTTCTCCAGGTTTACTTGCCTGAGCTTCAATCTTCAGGCTCTCATTAAGTAGTTGTTGTTAATATGTGTGGTTGGGGCCTACTAACGGTGTCTGCCGCTCCCTGGTGTTGTCCTTCACTGTACAAAGCTGAGCTTCAGTCTTCAGGCTTTTGGCCTATAGTATCAGATATTTAACTGCATTTGGCCTACTTGTCTGGTTGGGCCCTACTAACGGTGTCTGCCGCTCCTGGGTTTTCTCCTGTTTTGTTTTCTTGAGCTTCAATCTTCAGGCTCTCATTAAGTAGTTGTTGTTAATATAACACTGCTGTTGGCCTACTAGTGTGGTTGGGGCCTACTAACGGTGTCTGCCGCTGCTTTCTGTTCTCCACTCTACAGAGCTGAGCTTCAATCTTCAGGCTCTCATTAAGTTGTTGTTTATATAACACTGCAGTTGGCCTACTATTTTGGTTGGGCCTAGTAACGGTGTCTGCCGCACCTTGGTGTTGTCCTGTGTTATTTTCCAGAGCTTCAATCTTCAGGCTTTCGGGCTAGATTTGTAATATTAAACTGCATTGGGCCTACTAGTGTGGTTGGGCCCTTAAAACGGTGTCTGCCGCTCCTGGGTTTTCTCCTGTTTTGTTTTCCCGAGCTTCAATCTTCAGGCTTTCGGCCTTTATTTGTAATATTAAACTGCATTGGGCCTACTACTGTGGTTAGGCCCTTAAAACGATGTCTGCCGCTCCTGGGTCTTCTACTCCACTGAACAAACCAATGCCGCCTGGTTAGTCCTGTTACCAATTTTGAACTGCATTTAGCCCACTTTATTATTTGGGCCTATATCTGTGTTTCCTCCTCATCCTGCCCATTGCCCAGCCAGTGCTAGATGAGTCTTGTGGTACATTGACCCAGACCACTACATTCCCCTTGCATGCTACACAGCCACAATCTGACCCTGCTGAAAGTCAGGTTCCCCTTCCCGCATACTATACCACCTTACACAGGGACAAAGAGGAAGGTGCAGATGAAAGTGCAGGTTCCTTCATCAGGTGGGGGAGCATACTCGTTGGCAACGTCACAGGCACAGGGCCCTTCAGAGTACGCAGAAGTGTCGCTGCCGGAGGGAGGCGCCCCCGCCGTGCAAACACACTGCCGTACTTTGAGGGGCCCTGTGCCAGTGCCAATGGCAACGAGTGGGTCCCCCCTGCTTGCTCAGGATCACAGCACTTGCAAAGTTGAAATACTTACCTCTCACTGCTCCACCTCCGTGACGTAGTCCACATTTCCTGGGCCCACTAAAAACTTGAACCAGCCCTACCACCCACAACTTTAGCCACATGACCCCCAATTTCCAATGCACAACTATTATTATAAAGTTAATTAAGATTGACAAGCTTCAGAAACAAGAATGGATGTTTTTGCCATTAAAATGGGCACTGTAGGTGTTTTCCTGGCCCCCACTCACTGCCGGCTATGCTTCCCCATTGACTTGCATTGGGTTTCGGGTTTCGGTCGATCCCCGACTTTTCGCGATAATCGGCCGATTGCACTCGACTCGACTTTTGAGATTGTCGGGTTTCGCAAAACCCGACTCGACCCCCAAAAAGTAAAAGTCGCTCAACCCTACTCATCACTAATAACGATAAAAGATGAAGGCTAAATTCATACATCCATGTGACACGTCGTAGTCCTGTCTGTTTTTTTCTCAGATATCACACTGACTCATAGAGTCTTATTCATCCATTCACACATCAGTTTTAAAACTGGTCAGTGTCTCCAGTCCATGAGACTCAGAGCAGGTTCTATTCTCATCCGAATAATAGCCGAATCTCATCTCTTGCAAGTCAGATTTGGTCATTATGATGAAGCTAGGAAGACATACTTTGTACTTCATAGTTCTTTCACAGTTTTTTCAGATTTTAACTGATACATTGTTAAGAGTCAATAGATAAAAAAAAAAAGTTCAGAGATTCTGTACTAACGTCAGTGACAAAAAAACAGGTGATAATAAAAATTGAAGCTACTAGGGTGTCCTCTAAGACGAAGATCAGTCCGTTTCTCTCAGGTGGTAAAACTCACATGAAAGTGTGCCAGTAGTCAGAAAGAAATACCTGTGCATGGAGACCCAATGGTGAAAGAAGTCAGTCTTGCCCTCTCCAAAGGATGAAGTATTTAAAGAAGTATTCTCATGAAGAATTTTTTAACTAAATCTGTGTATATATGTATGTAATTATCACTATTATTATTTATTTATATAGCACCATTGATTCCATGGTGCTGTACATGAGAAGGGGTTACATTAAAATACAAATATCACTTACAGTAAACAAACTAACAATGACAGATTGGTACAGAGGGAAGAGGACCCTGCTCTTGTGGGCTTACATTCTACTGGATTATGGGGAAGGAGACAGTAGGTCGAGGGTTGCAGTAGCTTCGATGGTGTTGAGGTGGCCGCGTGGTCTTTACAGGTTGTAAGCTTTTTTGAAGAGATGGGTTTTCAGGTTCTGTCTGAAGGATCCAAATGTTGTGGATAGCTGGACTTGTTGGGGCACAGAATTCCAGAGGATGGGGGATATTCATGAAAAGTCTTGGAGGCGATTGGGTGAGGAGCGAATAAGCGTTGAGGAGAGAAGAAGTTCTTGGGAGGACCGGAGATTACGTGAGAGAAGATATTGGGAGATTAGTTCTTAAATATAAAAAGGAGAAAGAGTATAGATGGCTTTGTAGGTCAGTGTTAGTAGTTTAAACTGGATATGCTGGGAAATTGGGAGCCTGTGAAGGGATTTGCAAAGAGTAGAAGCAGGAGTGTAGAGAGGAGAGAGATTAATTAGTCGGGCAGCTTAGCTAAGGACAGACTGGAGGGGTTGTGAGAGTGTTAGAAGGTAGACCACAGAGGATGATGTTGCAGTAGTCAAGGCGGGAGATGATTAGGGCATGCACGATCATTTTGGTAGAGAAAGGGTTGAAGAAAGGACGATCCTGGAAAAATGTTTGAACTGGAGGCGACAGGAGGTGGCGAGAGCTTGGATGTGTGGTTTGAAGGACAAAGGGTTACTCTGAGGCAGCGGATTTCCAGGACAGGGGAAAGTGTGATTTCATTTATTGTGATATATAGATCAGGTAGGGAAGATATGCGAGATGGAGGAAAGCTAATTAGTTCAGATTTGTCCACATTGAGCTTGAGGAAGCGAGAATAGAAGACGGAGGATATGGCTGATAGACACTCTGGGATTCTGGACAGCAGAGAGGTGACATCTGGGCCAGAGAGGTAGATCTGAGTGTAATCAGCATATAGATGGTACTGGAAGCCATAGGACTTTATGAGTTATCCCAGACCAAGGGTATAGATTGAGAAAAGAAGGGGTCCTAGGATGGAGCCTTGAGTGACACCAACAAAGAGAGGGCAAGATGAGGAGGTAGTGTGGGAGTAGGACACGCTAAATGTGTGGATGGTATGGTATGAAGAGATCCATGATAGGGCAAGGTCTTTGACACCAAAGGAAGAGAGGATCTAAAGTAGGAGGCAGTGGTCAACTGTGTCAAAGGACAGGTCTAGAAGGAGGAGTATAGAGAATTGTCTTATAGCTTTGGCTGTAAGTTAAGTAAGTCGTTAGTAAGTGTGGTGAGGGCAGTCTCAGTGGAATGGTGGGGACGGAAGCCAGATTGTAGGTTGTAGAAGAGAGAGTTAGATGCAAAGTGAGAGGAAAGTTCAGTATGGATGTGCTGCTTATTGAGTTTAGAAGCAAATGGGAGCAAAGATATGGGGCGATAGCTGGACATAGCGCTCTGGTCAAAGGATGTCTTTTTGAGTATAAGTGTGATTGTGGCATGTTTGAAAGCAGAGGGGAAGGTACCAGAAGTTAGTGATAGGTTGAAGAGATGGATTAAGGATGGGATTAGTGTGGTGGTGATGTTGGGGAGGAGGTGGGATGGGGTCAAGTGCACAAGTGGTGAGGTGTGATTTGGAGGGAAGATGAGCAAGCTCTCCTTCAGTGATTTTGGAAAGGGAAGTTATGGGGTTAGGGCATTGGTCTGGTATACAAAGGCGTTGTGGTGGTCGGACAACAAAGACTTGCCTTGTTTGATCTATCTTATTTTGAAGTATGTGGCAAAGTCCTCGGCAGAGACTAGGGAAGTCAGATGGGGCAGTGGTGGACATAGAAGGGAGTTAAAAGTGTTGAACAACTGTTTGGGGTTGTGGGATAAGGAAGATATGAGGGATGTAAAGTAGGCCTGTTTAGCAGAAGTGAGAGCTGATTTGAATGCAAGTGTTGCTTGTTTGAATGTGGTAAATCATCTTGCGAATGTGTTTTCTTCCAATGCTACTCTGCAATTCTGGATACTTGCCGAAGCTTTTTAGTGAAGTTATTGTGCCAGGGTGTTCTATTGATTCGTCGCACTCTACTATGCATGAAAGGGGCAACCGAGTCGATGGCTGATGCAAGAGTGGCACTGTAGAAACTAGTGGCAGTGCCTGTGTCATAAAGTGAAGATATGGAGGACAGCAGTAGAATAGAGTTAGAGAGTGTGCGAGTGTCTAGATGTGTGAGGTATCTGTGGGGGTGCGCAAGTTGGTGGACATGGGTGACAGGTGAGGAGGACAGTGATGAGAACGTGAGTAGATGGTGGTCAGATAGAGGGAGAGGGGAGGTTGTGAAGTTAGGTAGGGAGCAGAGATGGGTGAAGACTAAGTCTAATGTATGTCCATCTGTGTGGGTGGCTGAGGAGGACAACTGAGTAAGTCCAAAAGATGAAGTGAGAGACAAGAGTTTGGAGGCTGCTGACTGGTGGCTTTCAATGGGGATGTTGACGTCAACCATGATAATGGTGGGAATGTCAGCAGAGAGAAAGTGCAGAAGCCAGGTGGAGAATTGGTCATTAAAGGCAGTGGTGAGGCCTGGAGATCAGTATACGACAGCCACTTGGATGTTGCAGAGAGAGTAGATGTGGACAGAGGGGACTTCAAAAAGGGGAGGATAAGGGAGGGAAGAGGTGGGATTGGGTTTAAGGTACAGTTGGAAGAAAGGAGAAGGCCCACTCCTCCACCATGTCTGTTGCAAGGTCCAGGAGTGTGGGCAAAGTGGAGGGCACCGTAGCAACGCAACAGGGGAGGCTGTGTCGGAGGGTGTCAGCCATGTTTTAGTGAGGCCCAGGAAGGAAAAATTACAAGAGATAAAGAGGTCGTGAATCACATGGAGTTTATTGCAGATGGAGTGGGCATTCCTGAATGATCCAGCGAGAGGGAGCAGGGTGGTGGGCGTCAAGGGCACACATTTGAAGATTTTGAGTGTTTATATTGGGTTGGAAGCGATAGGAGGGGAAATAATGGGAGGTATGAGCTGTGGGGGTCCAGGATTGGGAGATATGTCGCCAGCAGTGAGGCGAAGCAGAGAGAGAGCAGGTGTGAGAAGGATAGTGGGCAGCTAATATTTTGTGTTTCAGTAGGAGAGATGTGATGTTGAGGAGGAGGTTTGCGGAGGAGGTCAGGTGGGGAGGCAAGAGGGAAGGAGAGATTATTATTTGATTAGAGGGTGTTGGGGTATTTGGATAGCGAAGGAGAGTGAGGAGTAATGGAGCCAAAACTGTTATGGTGTATGTCAGCATGGTGAGAGTAAGTGTGGAGGAAGAGAAAGAAATTTAGTACATTAAAAAAAAGTGGTTAGTCGTAACTTCTGTTCACTTTTGGTTCATTTCTGGGATATTTATGCATATTTACAGAATGTAATGTAGTGTATATGTATTTATATACTCACCTACTACCACCTTTTCTTGGATCTAGCGCCATTCTGCCACTCTTCTAAGTGAAGCCATTGGTCTTCAGACTCTGAGTTGCAATGTGCTCTGCATGACCTGGAAGTGGCTTTTACTATCTAAGCCTATGTAGTGTCAGAACGAAGCTCCATAGGCTTACATTGTAAAAGAGATTTCCAGATCATTCATAGAGTGAGCTGAATAGTATGAAGAGCGGTACCTTCAATCAGAAGAAGAGGAGAATGATGCTAAATCCAGGAGAAGGTGACGGTAGGTGATTATATTATCATATAGACAGATTTTTTTTTTTTTTTTAAATCTTCATGGGAGTGCTTCTTTGAGTCAATGTTCTGGCACACAGCTATAGGGCTTCAGTACACGCCCAAACCTCAATAATTTGGCACATTAGCAAAAATCAAAATAATTAGGCAATGTATAAACAATTTTCTGATTTCAAGGATAATTTTATGCTGGATAGATCAATATTCTGTTCTCATACTGATGACCATTTCAGCATTATCCTGGAGTTACAAACAAGAAGTCTACATCCTAGGTCATTTTTATCAAAACATATTTTCAGTTGAACACAGAAATGTACAAAGCACTGTGCATATATACAGTATCAACAAGAACATAATAGATTGAGCTAAATTATTGGAAATTTTTCAAATATTATAGCTACAGTGATTTTTTTGTTTTTATCGCCATGCATAAACTTTCTGGAATAAATATTCTTCATACCTTCACATAAAACAATTGAGACCTGAATGGATACCAGCATGTGTCACTCTATATAAGTTATACACATTTAATGACTTTTATATAACTTTTTTCCAAGGCTGAGTACTCCATTGAAATTAATAGAAAAAGAAGAAACATTTTAATTTTCTCGGGGTAGATATGTGGCCGTTCATGTGAGCATTGCCATAAGGGGACATGTGACTGAGTACTATTATTGAAAAATACACCATATTGACAGAGAAGCTTGATAAGTTCTATTATTGCAGCTCTGCTACATTCACTTCTGTGGAAATAATCCAGGAACAGGTTTGGTACTATTTTTGACAGAAAAGAGCCATTATTGGCATATTGGCAAAGAGGACCGGATCTGACAAAATTCCAATTCACTAAATAGCAGGGATTTAACTGGGAAGATTGATTACCAGGGAAGGTAATTTAATGTCCCTTAGAAGATTTTCTGAGGACAAAATGGCGACCAGCAAGATATGCAATCTTCTCTTCGCTGTCGAATCTTCAACCTGTTCACACTAAACCTGGATTTTTGGCAGTGAGCAGGCCTCAGGGGTCACTGTACATTGCACATCTGTGATATCACAATATGCAAGGCAGAGTGACTTTCGAGGCCAGGTAGCGGACGGAAGTCCAGGCATAGAGTTATCAGACCACAAGATGAGGATTGCGATGGGAAAGGAGGTGGCTTCTGAGGACCATACGGCAGTGAGGGGCGAGCATGTTGTTTTTTTTTATTTGTTTTATTTTTAAACTTTTGCAAGTTTACTATACACCAATAAATCATCTCAATGATATATACCAGAAAAAGCGATATCTAACATTCTCACCAAAGTTCACGTTTAGAAAACTGGTTAAAACAATGTAAACTTTATTTATACCAATAACAGCATCAATAAAAACACATAAAATAATACATTTATAAATAGGGGAGAGAAAAGATCAAGTACAGGAAAGGACCGGCAGGTATGGCTGAAAAGGTGGCTAGATTAACATCTGATACAACCCAGGATAATATTAATTACCGTATATACTCGAGTATAAGCCGAGATTTTCAGCCCAAATTTTTGGGCTGAAAGTGCCCCCTCGGCTTATACTCGAGTCATGATCGGTGGTGGGGTCGGCGGGTGAGCACTGTCATATACTTACCTAGTCCCGGCGATCCTGGCGCTCCCCCTGCCTGTTACACGGTCTCCGGGTGCCGCAGCCTCTTCTCCTGAGCGGTCACGTGGGACCGCTCATTAGAGAAATGAATAGGCTGCTCCACCCCCCATAGGGGCGGAGCCGCATAATTCATTTCTCTAATCAGCGGTGCCGGTGACCGCTGACAGAGGAAGAGGCTGCGGCACCGAAGACAGGCAGGGGGAAGGAGCGGGACGCCGGGAGCAGGTAAGTATCGCATATTCACCTGTCCTGGTTCCACACGCCGGGCGTCGCGCCATCTTCCCGGCGTCTCTCTCTCCGCTCTGACTGTTCAGGCAGAGGGCGCGATGACGCATATAGTGTGCGCGCCGCCCTCTGCCTGATCAGTCAGTGCAGGGAGACGCCGGGAAGATGGCGCCGAGGAGCTGCAAGCAAGACAGGTGAGTATGTGTTTTATTTTTTTTTATTGCAGCAGCAGCTATGGGGCAATAATGGACGGTGCAGAGCACTGTATGGTACAGCTATGGGGCAGAGCACTGTATGGCACAGCTATGGGGCAGAGCACTATATGGCACAGCTATGGGGCAGAGCACTATATGGCACAGCTATGGGGCAGAGCACTATATGGCACAGCTATGGGGCAGAGCACTATATGGCACAGCTATGGGGCAGAGCACTATATGGCACAGCTATGGGGCAGAGCACTATATGGCACAGCTGTGGGGCAGAGCACTATATGGCACAGCTGTGGGGCAGAGCACTATATGGCACAGCTATGGGGCAGAGCACTATATGGCACAGCTATGGGGCAGAGCACTATATGGCACAGCTATGGGGCAGAGCACTATATGGCACAGCTATGGGGCAGAGCACTATATGGCACAGCTATGGGGCAGAGCACTATATGGCACAGCTATGGGGCAGAGCACTATATGGCACAGCTATGGGGCAGAGCACTATATGGCACAGCTATGGGGCAGAGCACTATATGGCACAGCTATGGGGCAATGGTGCAGAGCATTATATATATGGCACAGCTATGGGGCAACGGTGCAGAGCACTATATGGCACAGCTATGGGGCAACGGTGCAGAGCATTGTATATATGGCACAGCTTTATGTGGAGCATCTATGGGGCCATAATGAACGGTGCAGAGCATTATATGTGGCACAGCTTTATGTGGAGCATCTATGGGGCCATAATGAACGGTATGGAGCATCTATTTTTAATTTTGAAATTCACCGGTACCTGCTGCATTTTTCCCCCTAGGCTTATACTCGAGTCAATAAGTTTTCCCAGTTTTTTGTGGCAAAATTAGGGGGGTCGGCTTATACTCGGGTCGGCTTATACTCGAGTATATACGGTAGTATCACAAACAAAATGTATTACTAAACAAACTCTAAACACATTGGGTAGTTGTATTTATAATTCACTAATCAATTAATCCAAACTGCAGATGGTAGTGGTCAAGCACCAGATAAATATAAAGTGCAATAGTATAATAATAATAGTGTGGAAAAAAACACTAATATATAAAGTCACAAGTAAACAAGGTACCGGAGCACACCCGCCGGCAGTACTGGAACATATCACTTATGAAAACCAATGTATAACCATGGGGTATATTTACCTAATAGAAGCCAACAGCCAGGGACCCACCACACCCGATGCGCGTTTCGCTATGGAAAGCTTCGTCCCCTGTACTTGATCTTTTCTCTCCCCTATTTATAAATGTATTATTTTATGTGTTTTTATTGATTGGTATAAATAAAGTTTACATTGTTTCAATCAGTTTTCTAAGCGTGAACTTTGGTGAGAAGTTTACTATTCTTCTTCAACAAAATTGTAACCAGTTGGTTACCATTTTGCTCAATCCATGAGAATAAAAATCGTATTCTCAAAAATGTTATTATCAAACAAAAATCAATTCCATTCAAATACATTTTCATATTTCCCACTCCTGTTGCTTGCACAGGTGAGTTTGAAAGAGCATCACATGCTTGAAACAAAATTGTTTACCCACATTTTTGGAAAGGTGCCAACAATTTTGTCTTGCCCATTTTTGGGGTTTTGCGTAAAATTATGTCCAGTTTGCCTTTTGTTCTCCATTTTTTTAGTGTTGCTCAAATACACACAAAAGAAATAAAGATGTGTATAACAAAACTTGTAATTGCAATAATTTTCTGAGGGAAATATTTGATTTTCTGAAACTTTCAAGAATGCCAAAAATTTCAGCAATGACTGTATTCTTAGGTAAATACGGCACTCAGATATCTCCGTAGAAACTAAATGTATGCAGCCATTACTGAACTTTAACAGTAATATCAGAATTCTATTATCAGGATTGTTGGGGAAATTTGTAGGACAAGTCAGCACTTTATACTCTTAGTCATGATCTTCAAACCATTCCTCAAAATTGTAGTGTGATAGTAGAAAACATTTTACTGCTGGAAGAGGCCACTGCCATTAGGTAATACCATTACCATGAAAAGTTTTACAACATTGTTTGAATAGGTGGTATTTCAAAGCATACCAGCATGAATTCCAGGACCAAAGCTTCATTCAACCAGGGCCGGACTGGGACTAAATTTCAGCCCTGGCATCTGAAGTTACACAGGCCCACTTGTCACATGGTGACTGTATAATATCTTTGTACACTTGTAGGCAGGGCCGGTTTTAGGCAAAGTGGGGCCCTACGACTAGGCAAAGTTTGAAATGGGGCCCCAAATGCTAACATACTGCACATCACACAAAAGCATTTCGGTTGTATTTACAAGCGCTGAGTTCAGGCCGCTAAATGAGTTTGACCAACAATACTGAAGTTGTTCAACGCTTGTTTCCTGACCTCTTTCCACCAGCTGAGGAATAATGATGGGACAGAACAATCACTAAGAGATCACCATACAGTATCATGTTATCAGCAGCACATCTACAGTTTACACCGGCGATGTGCGGCTGAGAACAATGATTTTTGTTCCAGCAAAAACAATCTGAATATGCAGCATTTTACTTGTTTAGTAAAATACACCCCATAGTCCTCCATATATTATAATGTGCACCACAGTCCTCCATATAGTATAATACACTCCCTATAGTCCTCCATATATTAAAATACACTGCTCAGTCCTCCATATAGCATAATACACTCCTCATAGTGCTCCATATAGTATAATGCATCCATGTAGTACAATTAACTTCCCATAGTATAATGCACCCCATAGTTCTTCATATAGTATAAGGTATTCCCCATAGTCTTCAATACAGTATAATGCAGCCCACATATAGTATAATGCAGCCACCACCCTACTGAATATAATGCAGCCACCCCATAGAATATAATACAGCCCACCTCCCCATAATATATAATGTAGCCCCCATAGAATACAATGCAGCCCCCCATAGTATATAACACAGCATCCCCCATAGAATATAATATACCCCCAAAATAGTATATAACAGCCACATAGTATATAACACGGCCTCCCCCATAGAATATAATATACCCCCCATAGTATATAGCACAAACCGCATAGCAGATAACACAGCCCACGTAGCAGTATACAGCACAGCCCACGTAGTAGTATACAGAACAGCCCACTTAGCAGTATACAGCACAGTCCACACAATAGTGTATAGCACAGCCCACACAGTAGTATACAGCACTGCCCACACAGTAGTATACCGTACAGCCCACACAGTAGTATACAGCACTGGCCACACAGTAGTATACAGCACAGCCCACATAGTATACAGCACAGCCCACAGTAGTATATAGCACAGCCCGCATAGTAATATACAGCACTGCCCACATAGTAGTATGCAGCACATCCCACACAGTAGTATATAGCACAGCCCACATAGTAGTATACAGCAGAGCCCACATAGTAGTATATTGCACAGCCCACAAAGTAGTATATAGCACAGCCCACATAGTAGTATACAGCAGAGCCCACGTAGCAGTATATAGCTCTGCCCACATAGTAGTATACAGCACAGCACACATAGTAGTATACAGCAGAGCCCACATCTCTCCTCCCCACTAGAGTGGCCCCACAGTCCAGTAAAAAAAAAATACAAGCTCCTCACCTTTCCTCGTGCCTGCCATGCCTGCTCCCTGCTCCTGTCTCAGCGGCTGCCGCTGCACTGCCTAGGACACAGTGAGTGCATGTGCACCCGCAGTGACAGAGGCAGAGCGGGGAATGATGGGAGAGGGAGTGTCAGCAGACGCTCTCTCCTCCATCATTGCATTCAAATATAGTTGAATGCAGCAGCGGCAGCGGCGACGCTGGGGGGAAGGGTGATTCGGCGTGCAGCGGCCCACTACTGGCACCGGCCCTTCTGGCATTCGCCAGAACTGCCCAATGGCCAGTCCGGCCCTGCATTCAACCATCTTTCCATAGTATATCTTAGTGCTTTTTATTCTTTTACAATGCTACACCAACTCATTCTTCAATCCATATGACATAAATCAAAAGTTATTCATTAGACTAGTTCACATTCCATTACTGTATGGTCAAGTTCTGACACACTGCCTATTTTAGATGTTTTTGGTGGTGGACAACATTCAGCATGGGCACTAAGAACAAACCATGAAAATGGAAAACATCTGGAGAGGAGCAAACAAAGAATGGGGAACAAAGACAATTGGTACCATCAGCATTTGGGGAAGAAAAAGCTATAACTCAGCAGATAGGGTAACTGACCACGGAGCAACAAATCAGAGGATTGAACCCCCAAACTGAGCCTTCACAGTACCCCTCCCTTCTATGAGGGGACACTGTACTCTCAAAAGCCCCTACTGTTCTGATGTTGCTAATTTGGTAAGTCGCATGAAGATCCCCCTAATCAACCCAGGAGTTATCTTCAGAATCATAACCTTTCCACTTAACAAGATATTGAAGACGGCAACTGATCTGCTTGGAACCAAGAATTCACTCGACCTCATACTCCCGATCCTTTTTTAAATCCACCTCAATTGTGTCTTGAGGGCCAAGTGTCCCCTCAATTTCTTTTTAAAAGGGAAGAATGGAAAGAATAATTGATCCTCCATGCAATAGGAAGTTGCAACATAGCCGTCAAAGGATTTTAAATTTTAATAATTTTATAGGAACCTACACATTTAGGTGCAAACATCCTAGGTGGGACCTTTAAGCTTAGATTTTTGGAAAACAACCACACAAAATCTCCCACCCTCAAGACAGGAGCCATCCTATGGTACACAAAAGGAGGCCTCCCAAGTTATTAAACAGGCCATGGAATGTTTAGCTCAAACATACAAATTTATTTAAGATAAAAGAGATAAAAAATTCATCACTTCAACATATACAATTTCATAAAGTAAAGAATGCCTCCAATCCAATAACTGGTTTCATATGCGGTACAAATATTTAAACAATAACAGTCTCATAATAGATAGTAAGGTAAGTCACTAAATAACTTATTCCTTAATTATTGTTAGCCCAATTAAGAGGTATTATGTCAAAATGAATTGCCTAAGAGAAAGACCTACTATCTTAAAGTGCCAATGTGCATAGATATATAACTGACTGTCCAAGCAGTCTATAAGGCTTGTATGATAATATACACCTAAGTTAATCAATCATAAATGTGGCCAAAACCACAGTATACTGCATGGCACCTAAGCCTTAAAGTTTTTAATGCTTGTAAAAATTGCCAGGCGCGACCTCAACTGTGGCATAATCATGAGATTATAATTACCTCTGTACACTAGCACAGGACCAGTAAAAACCCCTACGTGCGTTTCAATAAGTTCTTCTTTACATTATGAAATTGTATATGTTGAAGTGATGAATTTTTTATCTCATTTATCATAAATAAATTTATATGTTTGAACTAAACATTCCGTGGCCTGTTTAATAACTTGGGAGGCCTCCTTTTGTGTACCATTGTATTGAATGTGTTGTTTGTAAATTTCATTATTGGACTAATATGTATAAAAGGAGCCATCCTATGCCTGCGGTTAGCACCTCTTTTGGCCCGCTCACCAGATACCAAAAGACCCCATTCGACCTCCTTGTAGACCTTAATTAAATCGGTAACAAAATATCTCCCCCTCTGGCACAAAGAATTGAAACCCTAAAAAGTTCCAAAACACTGAGTGAAAGACCCAGCAGCAAGAAAGAGAGAAGGTTTGGTTATTTAGAGCAAACTCAGCAAGGAATTTCTACTCAACCTAGTCTTCCTGATTAAAGGAAACAAAACATCTCAAATGCTGCTCTACCTCTTGGTTCATCCTTTCTTTTTGCCCACTAGTCTTGGAATGATAACCTGAGGAAAAAGGCAGCTCGGTACCCAATCTGGAGCAAAAACTACTACAAAAGCTAACCAGAAATTGAAATTGAGCCCCTCTATCAGAAATATGTGAAATTCATGAAGTTGCTAAGCTCTTAGCAGTTGGCAACTTATAAAGTTGGACAAAATGAATCATTGTGCTAAAACGGTCCACCACACACACACACACACATTAACACACGCACACAACTGTGCCACTGCCAGAGTTAGGCAAATTGGTGACGGTCCATGGACAAGTTAGTCGAGGGTGTGGAGCAGAATATCGTTAGGCAAGAGATAATCTGCTGGAGCTTCACAAAAGGTTTTAGCCCTGGCATGGTCTCTGCATCCACGGACACACTCTTTAATATACCTACAAGCATTCTGCCAACAAAATGACCTAGAAAGTGATATCCTAAGTGGCAGAAGAACTCAGATGCCCAGCTCAATCAGAATTATGCCTTTCATTAAGAAGATCTATGCGTAAAGAGGATGGTACATAAAGTTTGTTTATAAGTAAACCCTCCTCCACACTGTCCTGAGCATCCTGAATGCACTGCCTGAGATCTAGCCTGAGAGCATCTGGGGTACCCACTAAGACCATGGGGTACTCAGGCCAGGTCTGACGGTTCTTCAGGGGGTTGTCACGGCAGCAGTGACCTGGTCCGTGGCCCTGGGCATCCAATAAAATTCTTGAAATAAAGAGGAAATAAAGTCTATAGGGATTTAGTTCATGACGCCACCAGACTCGGCTGTCGGGGCGTACAGCACCCACACAGCCACGGACTCTGGCGTCCTCTTTGTCAGTGCTCTGTTTTGGGGTGAACTTGGTCACAGATCCACTCCCCAGGTTCTCCTTGACTTGCCTCCTCTCACTCTCGCAGACTAGATTCTCTAACTCCGCCTCCAGGCCAGAACTTATAGAGAAGCTCCCCTGAAACTGGGTGTTAGAGCTCCCCCTTCTGGTCTGGAGTCAGGAAGGTGTTGGATGCTGGTATTACCTGGTAAGGGGACCCCTCCTTGCTTCCAGGCATGACATCACTCCATGTGAGGGAGGCAATGCCACTGTGGCAACCGGACTCCTGGGGTGCCACACATCAACTAGTATCCTCTCACTAAGAATCCTGTCTAAATTTTCGTGCGTAAAAGAAACAACCCTTAAAAATATCTTTATTTCATAATCTAGAATTGATTAATAACTAAAAATTTGTTAACCAACACCAAAGAAAGAGAAGGCTTTGGTATTGGTGGGCAAAGGGGTTGTTAAGGTGCCAAATTCCTAGTTTGACCCTAGTCAGACCCTAATGAACTGTACCCTTCCTAGCAGTGGAGGTTGGCACCTTAGTGTTCGATATGGCCCCCCCACTCGGCATCGACTATCCCTTATGAGCCTGAATTGCACTATCCACTACCCAAGCCCAAAAATCCCCACACCATGCACACACATATAAAAAAGATTGCTCTAGCTGAGTAATATAACCTTAGGTAGTGTTTTGGGGAAATAATTCAGCCAAAGAGCTTAACATTCAAATGGAGCTAAAAACACTTGACAGAATTCCTTTGAAAAATAATAACTATTGGCTATAGCTAAGATACAACAATCTAGGTTAGGGTATATATATTTTCTCAAAATAATCACACATTTTGCACAGCATCTGTTAGCTCCACCCTAGAATAAAACTGATCTGGGTTATGATATAGAAGCAACCACATTGATCACAAATGACAGTATTAAAAAATGCATACTGTAGATGTATAGGTCTGTGCTCAGTTGGAGCTAAATATACATAACAGGATTGCCTTACACAAAAACGCCTAAATATATATACCCTAACCTAGATTGTTGTATCTTAGCTATAGCCAATAGTTATTATTTTTCAAAGGAAGTCTGTCAAGTATTTTTAGCTCCAAGGTTATATTACAAAGCTAGATCAATCTTTTTTATATGTGTGTGCATGGTGTGGGGTTTTTGGGCTTGGGTAGTAGATAGGGCAATTTAGGGTCATAAGGGATAGTGGATGCAGAGGGGGGTGGGCGCCCTATGGAACACTAGGGTGCCAACCTCCACTGCTAGAAAGGGTACAGTTCATTAGGATCCGACTAGGGTCAAACTAGGAATTTGGCACCTTAACAACCCCCTTCCCGCATAGTTAATACCTTTGCCCACCAATACCCAGCCTTCTCTTTCTTTGGTGTTGGTTAACAAATTTTTAGTTATTAATCAATTTTAAATTATGAAATAAAGATATTTTTAAGGGTTGTTTCTCTTATGGTTAACAATTAAGTATACCTTATATTTTTTTTTCTTGTGTTTTGCCTAGATTTGAGTCCCTCAACTCTGGGACAAAGCTATGGGACAAAGCATTAGCCTTGATATTCTTAGGTCCGAGGAGATAAGTAACGACAAAGTCACAATGGCCAGAAAAAGCCTGTTTTGTGTTTAAGCACTTAGCAGTGTTAATATATAACAGTTTTATATGATCAGCCAGTGTCCTGAACCTGAATCCCTGGTCCTAGTGCAGCCAGAGCCTGAACATTGTACCCTGGTCCCGATGTGGCCAATCCTGTTCCTGAAGTCCCCTGGTCCCAGAGTGGCCCTTTCTGAACCTGAACCTTGTCCCCGTAAATGGCCAGTGCATGAACCTTGCCCCCTCATCCCAGTGGTGCCAGTGACTGGACATTGTTCCCTGACCTATGTGCTGCCAGTCCCTGATGCATTATCCTAGACCATTGTGTCTGAACATAGCCCTAGTCAGTGTCAGCGAACCGTTTTTTTCCCATAGAGTTGTATTAGCGCCGGATTGTGCCTGAAGGACATGCGTTTCATCCGTTTTGTGCTAGATCCGTCCCTTCAGGCTTTTTTGCCAGACACAAAAAACATCCCCTGCAACGTTTTTTCTGTGCGGCGAAAAAGCCTGAAGGGACGTTTTCGTCAATAAACGCATGAAACGGATGTGTGAATGAATGATTCCGGCTACCGAATCCGTTTTTACACATTGGGCATGCCCAGAAGCTTTGTTTTCGATTCTGGCATGGGGAAAATCGCTCTCTCTCTTCTCTCTCTATTCTCTCTCTCTCTCCCGGATCCAGCTAAAAAACGGATCCGGTGCATCAGTTTTTCACACCGGATCCGTTTTTTAGCAAATTTGCCAGATTTAGCCTGAAACAAAAAGCCTGATGTGTGAAATCAATTAGGAGATTTAAGACATTAGGTCATAGGTGGTTCATTCAGGACTTCTGTGATGTTTTTTCTGAGACTGAATGTGATGTTCTTCTGCTGCATAGGTCACATGATTGTGCTACAGATTTCATACCATGAGCTAAAATGCCTAAAACTTGTTTATTTAACATTTCTCTTCCAGAGAGAGAGAGAGAGGCCTTGCAAGAGTATATTCAAAAGAGTCAGGCTAAAGGTCATATACTGCCATCCACCTATACAGTCACTGTGGTGTTTTTTTGTGAGTTGCGTCCGTGCCTGGATGACATGCTGTGATGGTCTTAGGTAGGGGAGGGGACACTGGCTGCACAGGAACCAGAGGACCTCACAACTGCCTTGATAGAACACCAACTACCTAATGACTGAACCTGTTGCTTGGTGACTCCCTAAGGGGGAAGAAGTCTTTCATATATGATGACTCCCAGCAATTGGCTGAGAGACAGCTTGCAAGTGTACGCCGATATTAAATGCATCCCAGCTATTGATTGGGTGTATTTTACTATGTGCATGCACTGTCCCTTTAAGGACAGGGGAGCACTCGTGCGCGCACAATAGACACACCACCAGGAAGTGCAGAGTGCAAAATCAGGAGACATGTTAAAACATCCGGGATCAGACAGTGTGGCTGAAGCAGTGAGTATGCTAGCGTTCTTGCATGGAGAGGGAAGAAAAATCATGCAGGAGCACTGGCAAACGTGTTACAGTGACCTTGTGAAAAAAGAGAGGCTGATAGTGGTGCATATTGTATTTACAGAAGAACACCTGTGAATCACAATGCAAAATAAAAGGAAGTGTGGATTGGGTCCAAGTAGTTGACCCAGTCAGATTTTTAAGAAAACTCGTCAAGGTCTTTTATTTTTAGAGGGACTTGCAGGCTTGATAGTGGGGCGAATTCCTCTTTCCATTCCGCATTTTGGAAGTGGCTCTCAGTTTTGCCTTGGGTATGTCAGTTTGCAAGCTGCAGAGCAAGAGGCTCTGTGCAACCCAGGTCTGTGTGGAGCTAACACAAGAGCCAGGGACTTCAAGGCAGCTGATGCACCCAAGAGACATGTCGGTGCCGTTGTCCCCATGTTCGCATATTGCACCATCACACAGAAACATTTCTGTTATATTTACAAGAGATAAGTTCAGGCCTGTAAACAAGCGTGATCGAAAATATTGAAGTCGTTCGATGCTTGTTTGCTGGCCTCTTTAGAGTATGTGAAGCACATGTCCACTGCATCCAAAGCACTGCCCTTTACTGAACGCAGGTGAATCCACATGTGACCACTGAACCGTGCGGAATCACTGCATCCAGCACATTGTACGGGTGATATTTATCTTGTGGATGCTCGCGTCTCCGCAAGATAAATAGACATGCTGCGTTGTGTAGAGACACCCCGCATGTTCTTCTCAGTGGGTGATCCAGGGGCATCTGTGCAGGCATAGTGGGCATGGGATTTCTTGAACTCTCATTCACTATGCAGTAACATCTGGGCTCTGCCCAAGTACGCAGCATCCAACCCGCATCGTTTACTGACTGTGTGCACCTGCCTTTACGCCGGCTGAGGAAGAATGATTGATTGGTACAGATAGTCCTCGATACAGTATAATGAAGGTCCCATATAGTAAAATGCACTCCCCATGGTCCTTGATAGAGTATTATGCAGCCCCCCTCAGAGTATACTGCAGCCCCCTATACTGCAGCCCCCTTATAGAGAATAATGTAGTCCCCTCATAGAGCATAATGCAGCCCCTCTCAGAGTATAAGGCAGCCCCCTCAGAATATAATGCAGCCCCTTCAGAGTATAATGCTGCCCTCTCAGAGTATAATTCAGCCCCCTCAGAGTATAATGCAGCACCCTCAGAATATAATGCAGCCCCCTCAGAGTATAATGCAGCCCTACACATACAGTATAATACAGCCCCCCACACAGTATAATGCAGCCCCCAGAATAAAAGCAGCCCCATCACAATATAATGCAGTCCCCTCAGAGTATAATGCAGCCCCCCTCAAACACACAAAATATAGTGCAGCCCCTCAAAAACACAGTATAATGCAGCCCCCACAAACAGTATAATGCAGCCCCTTCAGAGTATAATGCAGCCCCCCACAAATACACAGTATGATGCAGCCCCTTAAGAGTATAATGCAATCCCACACACACATAGTATAATGCAGCCTCCAGAGTATAAAGCAGTCCACTCAGAGTATAATGCAGCCCCCCACACACAGCATAATACAGCCCCCCACACAGTATAATGCAGCCCCCCACACACAGTATAATTCTACTCCCCACAAACACACAGTATAGTGCAGCACCCCACACACAGTATAATGCAGCCCCCTACACAGTATAATGCAGCCTCCCACACATACAGTATTGTGCAGTCCCCACACACAGTATAATGCAGCCCCCACACACATACAGTATAGAGCAGCCCCCACACTGTATGATGCAGCCCCCTACATACACTGTATAGTGCAGCCCCCCACACACAGTGTAATGCAGCCCCCCACATACAGTATAGTGCATATACACACTCACACACTATAATGCATACACACAGACTATAATGCACACACACAGACTATAATAGACATACACGCTATAATGCACACACAATACTTACTTCTCCTCCTCGCTCCCCCATTGCCCTATCTTCTGCTTAGCGTCTTACCAGCTCCAATGCTGGCACACGCTGCTGAGTCACAGGCAGAGGGGGAGTGATGGGAGAGGGAGTTTCACATGGCGCTCTCACCTCCATTACCGCTTTCAACTGTATCTGCATCTATGATGCCGATAAGTTAATGGAGGGAGGGGGCATTTTGCCAGGCCCTTCTTACACAGGGGCCCCATATCGGCTGTGTAGTGTGCTGCTATTAGCAGCGCGCCACTGGCTGGAGGTCCCTGGAGGAGCGGAGGCTCTAGGCGGCTGCCTGCGTCTGCCTGCGCCTAACGCCAGCCCTGGTGACAGGTTCCCTTTAAAACATGTACTTCAACCTCTCCAATGCAAAAAAAGTATATTTGACTACTAATCCTCTATAAATTGCACAAATGACTTTTGCCATCAGTTTGCAGTAGATTTTTCCTCCACCTGGTAATTAATATCATACCGACTTACAATATAAATGTTGTGATGAGGCTTTGTGCTTAACTGAGGAATATTACCTTTCAAGTGTGCACTGCAAATAGCTGAAATATATATATTTTTATGATGCAGCCATGTCTCTGGGTTTACCTCAAAACCTCACCACGGCACGACAATGTTGGAGAACAGAAGGCTGCTAATCACAGAAAAGACTTTAATGTAAAGAGAAAGATACAATGAGTGAATTCAGAAATTTGTATGCGCTCTGTATTTTTCACTCCTCACTCCACTGTTTAATGGTGAAGGGGGGGCAATTCACTGACAAAATGTATTTTGTCATTCTTACATGTAAAATCACATACAGAAGTGATAATTATAGTTTCACAACTGTCATTTCCCTCAGACATCTTGATCATTTCCCTCTGTGAATATAACTTATTTTTCTCTTTTATGCACAATAACATGGGAATCAAAGCAGCTCTTGTCACACAGTCAAAAGAAAGCCTCTTGGGCTGCAACAAAGCCCAGTGCAAGGTAAATTGGCAAAACTGACAAAATCAGAGATGTTCCCCTGAGAAGCTGTTTATTAAGAAGTCATAGTCGAAAAGAAGGTGATGGAGAATTTAAGGCCTGGCTGTTCGCTATGGAGTGCTTACTAAATAATGTTATTAGAGATTGTGCTATTCGAGTCACAGGATTCCCTTTAAAATTTAGAATTGTAAAAAAGAAACACTTAGAGCAAGTGTTGGAACTTGTGGTGACAAAAATATCAATCACTAAAATGAGGACCAAAACAATTAGACAGTTTATAAAGTAATGTGATATCAATAAATGAAAATGCTAAATGATACTAAAACAAATGCTGGGACATGTGGTCCCATAACAGGAAACATATAGCCAATTACCAATACTTACTAGAATTCTGTTTCCACTACCCCATTAAGCCCATTAGGGTGCAAATAGGAGAGCTTGAAACCCAGAAAGCCTCTCGTTGTTTAACCATACTTAACTTATTGATAAATAGCACTCCCATAGGCCTCTATATAGTATAATGCACTCCCCATAGGCCTCTACAGAGAATAGTGCACTCCACATAGGCCTCTATATAGTATAATGCACTCCGCATATGCTTCTATATAGTATAATGCTCTTCCCATAGGCCTCTATATAGTTTAATGTTCACCCCATAGGCCTCCATATAGTATAATACACTCCCAATAGGTATCCATATAGTATAATGCACTACCCATAGACACACTCTATATAGTATAATGCACTCCCCATAGTCCTCTATATAGTTTAATGCTTTCCCCATAGGCCTCTATATAGTTTAATGATCTCCCATAGGCCTCTATATAATATAATGCACTTCCCACTGGCCTCTACTGTATATGCTATAATGCACTCCCCATAGGCTTCTATAGTATAATGCACTCTCTATAAGCCTCTATATAATATAATGTACTCCTCATATGCCTCTATGTAGTATAATGTACACTCCATAGAACTCCATATAGTAGAAGGCACTCCCCATAGGCACATTCTATATAGTATAATGCACTCCCCATATGCCTCTATATAGTATAATGCTTTCCCCATAAGGCTCTATATAGTATAATGGACTTCCCATAGGCCTCTATATAATATAATGCACTCCCCACAGGCTTCCATATAGCAAAAGGCACTCCCCATAGGCACATTCTATATAGTATAATGCACTTCCCATATGCCTCTATATACTGTAGTATATATAATGTATTCTCCATAAGGCTCTAGTATAATGCACTCCCCATAGGCCTCTATATAGTATAATGCACGCCCCATAGGCAGACTCTAAATAGTATAATGTATTGCCCATAGACACACTCTATACCGTATAATGCACTCCCCATAGGCAGACTCCATATAGTATAATGCACCCTCATAAGCCTCTATAGTATAATGCACTCCCCATTAAAAAAATATAATACTCACTTCTCCTCCTTATACCCCCGCTGCTCCACACAGTGGGAGCCAAGTAATGACATCATCACGCCCACTGTCAGTGTCTTCATCAGTGACATCAGACGCAGAGGGAGAATGATGGGAGAGGGAGCTTGACGCTCCCTCTCTCATCATTGCTTTCAATTCAACCGCTGAACTTGCTGTGGTGGGTAGGGGTCCTGATTCTGGGCTCATGAACCCCATAGCTGCCAAGTGGCTTTCCAGTGAGATCGAGTCTCCTTGCTCTACCACAGAGTTTAACTATATGGGTGTGCTGCACATGCCCATACAGCTAACAGTATTGTCGCTCCGGGTGGGCCCCTCAGAGCGCCAGGGCAACTGCCACCTCTGCCCCCCGGTAGCTACGCTACTGTTCTATGTACATTGGCCTGTAAGTATTAACCAAAATGTCCTTTAGGATACTGCATTTTATATTAGTCATGCTGACACCCAATTAATATGATAATATATGGACCATATACAAAATTCGAACAATTGGAGTAAAAACTACAGTCTTAGAATAACAAAGATAGTATTTATTAAATAACAAAATCGCATAGTATGGTCACAATATACAAGAGTACAATAAGTAATTATTATAATATCAAAGTAACAACACAAATAAAGGACACAGGTTAAAAAAATCCAAAAATACACACTAATAAAAAGAAGTCCGGCCAGAGGAATCAAGTTCTTGAGGCATGTAAGCCATATAGTATTAAACAATGTATGTCCCGAAAGACACCTAGTTACTAGTGTTGAGCAATACCTTCTGATATCGGGGAAATATCGGATTGGATCGGACTGATACCCAAAAAATATCGGGTATCGCCGATTCCGAAACCGGAAACCAATGCAAGTCAATGGGACACAAATATTGGAATGAAAATAAACCCTTTCTTTCCTTGTCCTTCCTGTGCGGGCCTGCCCGGGGTCTGTGCGGGCTGCCGGGGGTCTGTGCGGGCCTGCCGGGGGTCTGTGCGGGCCTGTCGGGGGTCTGTGCAGGCAGCCGGGGGTCTGTGCGGGCCTCTCGGGGGTTTGTGCGGGTGTGCAGGCATTGTCCAATAGGACTACAAGTCCCATCGGGCTATGCCTGCTACAAAGACAGTGATTGACATATTAGCCAATGATGGGACAGTAGTAGTCCCATCATCCGGCTAATGTGTTGAATGTAAAAAACAACAACACAAACATGCATACTACATACAACATACTACATACACACTACTGTTGTGAATTCTGCTCTTGGGCTCCCTCCGGTGGTTGTAAGTGGTAGCGCTGCTGTCTCTGAATCGCAGCATTTATCAGGTGTGTTCACTTTTTGCAATTTTGACTGGGCTATTTAGTCTTGCTTCACCCTTTAGTCAGTGCCAGTTGTCCATTGTTCCTGGAGGATTCACATCCCTGCCTGGTCTCTTCTGCTTTGCAGTTCATTTCATCAAAGATAAGTTCTGGCCTTGATTTTTGCAGTCCACATTCTGTGGGCCTTATTGTTTAGTTCTTTTCCATGTTTTTGTCTTGTCCAGCTTGGTCTGTATAAGGATTTGTTTAGCCAAGCTGGGATCTCTGGAGATGCAGATATACCCTCCATATCTTTAGTTAGCTGTGGAGATTTTGTATTTTCTGTGGTGGATATTTTCTAGTGTTTTAATACTGACCGCTTAGTACTCTGTCCTATCCTTTCTATTTAGGTAGAAGTGGCCTCCTTTGCTAAATTCTCATTTCAGTCTGTGTATGTTTTTTCCCTCTCCTCCCACAGTCAATATTTGTGGGGGGCTGTCTATCCTTTGGGGATTTTCTCTGAGGCAAGATAGTTTTCCCTTTTCTATCTCTAGGGGTAATTAGTCCTCCGGCTGTGTCGAGATGTCTAGGGAGCGCTAGGTACATTCCACGGCTACTTCTAGTTGCGGTGTTAAGTTCAGGGTCTGCGGTCAGTACAGGTACCACCTTCTCCAGAGTACCTCTCATGCTGCTCTTAGGCCACCAGATCATAACACACTACATACATACATACTACATACATACATACTACATACAACATACTACATACATGCAACATATATACTACATACATACTACATACATACATACTACATACATACAACATACTACATGCTACATACATTCTGCATACATACAACATACATGCAACATACTACATGCATACAACATACATACAACATACCACATACATACAACATACCACATACAAACAACATACATACAACATGCTGCATACTACATACATACTACATACATACATACAACATACTACATACATACTACATATATACAACATACATACTACATAAATACAACATACATGCAACATACTACATATATACTACATACATACTACATACATACTACATACATACTACATACAATACATTCATACATTACATACATATGGACATACAGTACATATATACATAGAGTACATACTCACCGTCACTTGTCACTTTGATCCCCGAAGCCAGTGTCACCTGTAAAAAAATATTAAAATAACAAGCAAACAATATATTCCCTGATCCGCAGAAATCCACGAGTTTCCCATGACAATCTCCCGTGGAGAGCAGCAGCATCAGCTGATGCGACCGCTCTCTAGGGGCTCCAGGAACATCATGACGGGAGGGAGGTATACTTCCGCACTGTATTCCTCTGCCCTGTAAAAAATAGTCCCTAGTCTCACTTTTGGCATTGCTGTGTGAGAAAGTTCCCACACAGCAATTGCCATAAAGTGAGACCAGTAAACTACAGTAACCTCTCAGTGATGCACTGCAGGAGCCATTGTCTTCTGTCAGTGTGTCACTGGAGGTCCTATAGAGCAGTGACATCACCCGATGTCACTGTTCTATAGGGGAGATCGTTATTAATTGGACTACGGTGGAAAGTGAGTATACGGTTTGTTATTTTATGTTTTTTGCAGGCGCTGAAGTATGGTAAGTATGGTTAAGTTAAGAATAATAAAATAGAGGTTACTGTAGTTCACTGGTCTCCCTTTATGGCAAATGCTGCGTGGGAACTTTCTCACACAGCAATGCCAAAAGTAAGACTAGGGACTATTTTTAACAGTGGCGGAGGAATACAGTGCAGAAGGATACCTCCCTCCCATCATTGTATTCCTGGAGCCCTTAGAGAGCCGTCGCATCAGCTGATGCTGCTGCTCTCCACGGAAGATCATTGTGGGACACTTGTGGACTTCTGTGGATCAGGTAGTATATTGTTTGTTTGTTATTTTAATATTTTTTTACAGGTGACACTAGCTTCGGGGATCAAAGTGACAAGTAATGGTGAGTATGTACTCTATGTTATATGTACTGTATATCTATATGCATGTATTGTATGTAATGTATGAATGTATTGTATGTAGTATGTATGTATTATGTATGTAGTATGCATGTATGTTGTATGTAGTATGTTGTATGTATGTTGTATGTATTTAGTGTGTATGTTGTATGTATGTAGTATGTATGTAGTATGTTGTATGTAGTATGCATGCAGTATGTTGTATGTATGTATGTAGTATGTATGTAGTATTTATGTGTGTAGTATGCATGCAGTATGTTGTATGTATGTATGTAGTATGTATGTATGTAGTATGTATGTTGTATGTATGTAGTTTTAATGTTGTATGTATGTAGTATGTTGTATGTATGTTGTATGCATGTGGTATGTTGTATGTATGTTGTATGTATGTTGTATGTTTGCATGTAGTATGTATGTATGTAGTATGTATGTATGTAGTATGTTGTATGTATGTATGTAGTATGTATGTAGTATATAGTATGTTGTATGTATGTTGTATGTATGTGGTATGTATGTTGCATGTATGTGGTATGTATGTATGTATGTTGTATGTATGCATGTAGAATGTATGTAGTATATAGTATGTTGTATGTATGTTGTGTGTATGTGGTATGTTGTATGCATGTTGTATGTATGTAGTATGTATGTATGTAGCATGTATGTAGTATGTGTGTCTGTAGTATGTATGTAGTATGTATGTAGTATATAGTATGTTGTATGTATGTATGTATGTAGTATGTATGTAGTATGTTGTATGTAGTATGTATGTTTTTTTACATTAAACACATTAGCCGGATGATGGGACTACTGTCCCATCATTGGCTAATGTGTCAATCACTGTCATTGTAGCAGGCATAGCCCGAAGGGACTTGTAGTCCCATGGGACGATGCCTGCACACCCGCACAGACCCCCTAGAGGCCTGCACATACCCCCGGCAGCCCGCACAGACCCCCGGCAGTACTGCACAGACCCCCAGCAACCCGCACAGACCCCCTGGCAGGCCCGCACAGACCCCCGGCAGCCCGCACAGACCCCCGGCATGCCCGCACAGACCCCCGGTAGCCCACACAGACCCTCGGCAGGCCCGCACAGACCCCCATCAGCCTGCACAGACCCCCAGCAGGCCCACACAGACCCCCAGCAGCCCGCACAGACCCCCAGCAGGCCTGCATAGACCCCACCCGCACACACAGACATGCAATCTCCTCCCACGCACCGCCCACACTCCATTATAGTGCATCATTGCACTATGGGAACTTCCGATTCCGGTATTTGATATTGTGAAAGTATCAGAACTCAGTATCGGAACTCCGATACAGCGAATATCGGTCAATACCCGATATTGCAATATCGGAATGCTCAACACTACTAGTCACATAAGTAAGCGTAAGATTGATCCTCACCCATTATGGTTGTAGTGTGGAAATGGACTGCCAGCCCCTACACTCGTTTCGCATAGGCTTCTTTGGGGTGCCGTATCAGAGTGTGTCACAGGTGGTATTTTATGTGCCAGCTACAACCAATTTGATCCAACATTAGACTCACATATTCCTGCCATCCGAGGGAAATTTCTTTTTTGAATATCAAAATACAGGTGCAGCCTGATGGGTCAATATGTACTGATGTGTATAGAAAAGATACCTCAGTCAACCCATTGCTACATGCTTCATCTGCACATATGGGGTTGACCATCAGAGCTGTACCTGTGGGTCAGTTTCTCCGGATAAGGAGGAGATGTACCTCTAGAAAGAAAAAAAAAAAAAAAAAAGAACGGCACTAGGTAAGGTGATATTCGATGGATAGTAAGGCAAAATGCTGCACAAGCTGATATCTTGTGTGACCATGAAGCGGTGGTGGTTTCAACTCGCACTGCGGTGCTCAACCAAAAAGTAATTCATAATGAGAAATATGATGAAAAAGAAATAGTGGCACTCACCAAGTGATACGTTTAAAAGTCCTTTTATTCTCCCAATCAGCGGGGTAAGGACATGCCTCTAGGGCGGCGGGTGTACACGCAGGTGCAAGGAGCAAACAGGACAACGGCTGTTTCGCGCAGACTGCGCTTCAACGGATCCAGGTGTGTGATTAGGACTCATGTCAGTTCCTTTATAGGGAAATCTAAATCATCTGTGTGGCACGAGTCTAATTAATAAATTGTGCATAAAAAATATACAATCTAAAAACCACAACAATAATCACATACAAATGCAGAACAAACAACAAGCAATAATCATAAAAAGACTGATATGTCTAATTTATCATTCAGACCCACTGGACCTGCGCATTTGTTCTCATAATCCATTTAGCTTCATGTTGCAAGAGAATCTTATTGTGGTTTCCTGCCCTCAAAGGGTGCTTAACTATTTCTAAACCTGAAAAGCTCAATAATCTAGGGTTAGCGTCATGTTTTTCCTGCATATGACTAATGAGTCGCAAAGAACCTTCTCCTGAGGTTATTGGACTAAAATGTTCTCTAAACCTCGTACACATGGGTCGAATAGCCTTACCTTTATAATAAAAAGAGCAGGGACAATAGAGGATATACACCACATTTTTGCTTCTACATGAAATAAAGTCTTTAGTTCTATGTTCTAAGGGACCTATTTTTAGAGGACTGTGTGTTAAATTAAACCGGCAATAATTGCAGTTACCTCACTTAAAATTTCCTGGGCTGGAGGTGGTTTTTAACCAATTTTTTTCCTTCGGTATAATGCGATTATTCACCAATATATCTCCCAAATTTTGTGTGTGTCTGTAGGCAAATTGTGGATTGCCAATATTTATTTTAGATAAATCTCGATCTGATTGCAAAATATGCCAGTTTCTTCTAATGGCTGTATGAACAGCTCTATCCATTGGACTGTGTTTAGAATTAAAAATAACCTTGTGCTCAACCTTCTCTTTTTGAGTGTGCACTCTGTTATTCCTATGCCTTTGTTTTTTAAAGAGGTCCATCTGTGTAATATTCTCAGCACGTTGTTCTGCTTCATCCAGCAGTGATTTCGGATAACCCCTTTCCAAGAAGCATGACCTCAAATCTTTTAACTGTTCTCTATATACCTCTTCAACATTAACAATCTTGCCTGAGAACCATGACCATGCGGGCCCCCAGACGAAGCAGTGGGCGAAACGCGCGTAGGGGCGTGTGTCGTCATTATGGAGAAGGAAAAGGGTAAGATTTAAGTAGGAGATGAATTGTCCCCCCTGCATTTGGAGAATTTTTTGGTCACTGGACCGTTGCATAGGGTTTTTGGCAATATAGTGTAGTGGTGGGTTTCTGTATTAAGACTAACAGTCATATGAGCCAAAATTGGTTTTTACTGAGATCAGTACTCATGTGACTATACCCTCCATTTTCTTCCTTCTTTCCATAATGTGACACCTTGCGTGTATTTTTGGTGCACCTGTACCCAATACTTTAAGCACTCTATAGTACTTTATTTGTATTTTGTTGTAATTTTAGTGGTGTATTTAATAAACTTTAGATTTTTATAAAATTTCTTTTGAGCTTGTTTATACTTCATTCTTGTGAGGTTGTTAACATTAACAATCTTGCGATATCTAAGCATTTGACTATAGGGCAATCCTCGCTTAGTGTGAAAAGGGTTTGCGCTGTCAAATCGTAACATATTATTTGTAGCCGTCGATTTTTTATGGACACAAGTGTTTATCCGTCCATCTATGATGTCAATCTTAACATTTAAAAACACTAAGCTATTGCCTCCAAAACATGATGTAAAGCACATATGGTCAGCATTCTCAGAATTTAGATAATCTACAAAACCCTCAAAGTCTTCTTTCGTCCCATCCCATGTAATAATTACATCATCAACAAATCTTAAAAGACAACGAATGTGTTTAAGGTAAGGATTAAGAGCGCTATAGGTGTACTTCTCTTCAAATACCGCTAGGAATAAATTTGCAAAAACACATGCGACTGGTGTACCCATTTGTCCTGTTTGCTCCTTGCACCTTCTTGTACACCCGCCACCCTAGAGGCGTGTCCTCACCCCGCAGAGAGGGAGAATAAAAGGACTTTTAAACGTATCGCTTAGTGAGTGCCACTATTTCTTTTCTTCATATTTCTCACTATGGATATGTACCTCTGATGAGGCATTTGAGAGGCAGGCTGTGGACCTTGGGGGGAGATTCTGGGAATGTGGATATAGTGGGAGATGTATCAAGAAAGGCTATAAAGGAGCAAAGCAAGTAACTAGGGATTCCCTGTTGTCTCAGGATCAGCACCACCATTTGTCTAGAAATAAAAAAGATAGAACTAGTGTACAGCAATTGACAACCAGGTTTATGACTACACTAGCTGAAGAGCCCGGCTTTACCTGGGCACAGTAAATATCTGTGGTTAGTTATAGCACCTCACTTCTCTTATTTTCCCATCATGCCTCTCATTTTCCCCTTCACATCTCTCATTTTCTCCCTTACACCTCTCATTTTCCCCCTCACTCCTCTTATTTCCCCCCTCACTCCTCTCATTCCCCCCTAACACTTGTCATTTCGACCTCACATCTGTCATTTTCCGATCACTCCACTATTTTCCCTCACTTTTCTCATTTTGCACTCACACATTTTCATTTTCACCTCACACCCCTCATTTTCACCTCACACCTCTCATTTTCCCCTCAGTATATACATGTTTGTCATCTCCCTTATATATAGTATACACCTGTATGTTATCTCCTGTATATAGTATATACCTGTACTGTATGTCATCTCCCCTGTAAATAGTATATACCTGCTGTATGTCATCTCTTCCTGTATATTGTATATACCTATGTGTCATCTCCTCCTGTATATAGTATATACCTGTATGTCATCTCTTCTGTATATACTATATACCTGTATGTCATCTGCTCCTATATATAGTATATACCTTGATGTCATCTCCTGCATAGTATATACCTGTATGTCATCTCCCCTGTATATAGTATATACCTGCTGTACTGTATGTCATCTCCTCCTCTATATACCTATGTGTCATCTCCTCTTTTATATAGTACATACCTGTATGTCATCTCCTCCTGTATATAGTATATACGTGTGTCATCTCCCCTGTATATAGTATATACCTGTGTGTCATCTCCCCTGTATATAGTATGTACCTGTATGTCATCTCCCCTGTATATAGTATATACCAGTGTGTCATCTCCTCCTGTATATAGTATATACCTGTGTGTCATCTCCACTGTATATAGTATATATGTGTGTGTCATCTCCTCCTGTATATAGTATATACCTGTGTGTCATCTCCCCTGTATATAGTATATAACTGTGTGTCATCTCCTCCTGTATATAGTATATACCTGTGTGTCATCTCCTCCTGTATATAGTATATACCTGTGTGTCATCTCCTCCTGTATATAGTACATACCTGTATGTCATCTCCTCCTGTATATAGTATATACCTGTGTGTCATCTCCCCTGTATATAGTATATATGTGTGTGTCATCTCCCCTGTATATAGTATATACCTGTGTGTCATCTCCCTGTATATAGTATATAACTGTGTGTCATCTCCTCCTGTATATAGTATATACCTATGTGTCATCTCCCCTGTATATAGTATATACCAGTGTGTTATCTCCTCCTGTATATAGTACTGTATATACCTGTATGTCATCTCCCCTGTATATAGTATATATGTGTGTGTCATCTCCCCTGTATATAGTATATACCTGTGTGTCATCTCTGCTGTATATAGTATATACCTGTGTGTCATCTCCTCCTTTATATAGTATATACCTGTATGTCATCTCCCCTGTATATAGTATATGCCAGTGTGTCATCTCCTCCTGCATATAGTATATACCTGTGTGTCATCTCCCCTGTATATAGTATATATGTGTGTGTCATCTCCCCTGTATATAGTATATACTTGTGTGTCATCTCCTCCTTTATATAGTATATAACTGTGTGTCATCTCCCCTGTATATAGTATATACCAGTGTGTCATGTCCTCCTGTATATAGTATATACCTGTGTGTCATCTCCCCTGTATATAGTATATATGTGTGTGTCATCTCCCCTGTATATAGTATATACCTGTGTGTCATCTCCTGTATATAGTATATACCTGTATGTCATCTCCCCTGTATATAGTATATACCAGTGTGTCATCTCCTCCTGTATATAGTATATACCTGTGTGTCATCTCCCCTGTATATAGTATATATGTGTGTGTCATCTCCCCTGTATATAGTATATACCTGTGTGTCATCTTCTCCTGTATATAGTATATATCTGTGTGTCATCTCCTCCTGTATTAGACCTCGTTCACATGTTATTTGCTCAGTATTTTTACCTCAGTATTTGTCTGCTTATTAATCAGATTTTAATTTTTGAAGGATAATACCAGACTTGTGTGTGTTTTAGGGCGAGTTTCATGTGTCAAGTTGTGTGTGTTGAGTTGCGTGTGGCGACATGCATGTAGCGACTTTTGTGAGATGAGTTTTGTGTGGCGACATGTGTGTAGCAACTTTTTGTGTGTCGAGTTGCATGTAACAGGTTAGTGTAGCAAGTTGTGTGCAAAAAGTTTTGGCATGGCGAGTTTTGCGCGTGGCGAGTTTTATGTGTGGTGCTTTTTGAGTATGTGCAAGTTTTGTGTGAGGTAACTTTTGCATGTGTTGCAACTTTTGTGCATGTGGCAATTTTTCCACGTGTGCAAGTTTTGCATGTGGCGAGTTTTCCATGAGGTGAGTTTTGCACGTGTGGCTAGTTTTGCGTGAGCCTAGATTTGCATGTAGCGAGTCTTGCGCGTGGCGAGTTTTGAGCGGTGACTTTTGTGTTTTGACTTTTATGTGGCGAGGTTGGTGTATGTGTGGTGAAATGTGTGCTGAGGATGGTATATGTGTTCAAGCACGTGGTAGTGTGTGGCGCATTTTGTGTGTGTGTTCATATCCCCGTGTGTGGGGAGTATCCCATGTCGGGGCCCCACCTTAGCAACTGTACGGTATATACTCTTTGGCGCCATCGCTCTCACTCTTTAAGTCCCCCTTGTTCACATCTGGCAGCTGTCAATTTGCCTCCAACACTTTTCCTTTCACTTTTTCCCCATTATGTAGATAGGGGCAAAATTGTTTGGTGAATTGGAACAGGCGGGGTTAAAATTTCGCCTCACAACATAGCCTATGACGCTCTCAGGGTCCAGACGTGTGACTGTGCAAAATTTTGTGGCTGTAGCTGCGACGGTGCAGATGCCAATCCCAGACATACACACACATACACACATTCACACACACATTCAGCTTTATATATTAGATATAATTTTACATGGGATGAAATACGTTCTATTCTATCAAAACATTGGTCAATCCTGAAAATGGATCCAGTTCATAATCAGCATCTATTGGAATGCCCTTTAATGACGGCAAGACAAAGCCATAACTTATGTGACATTCTTGTGAAAAGTCACTACGTTGCAAAATCTCCCACAATTTTCAGGACAGGCAAGCCTAGGGTGGGTTTCTTTCCATGTTCTGATTGCCTTGCATGTAATCATAACAGAACTATGTCCTTTATGTCATGTGAGAATTTACAATAAGAAAGCATATCACATGTAATACATCTTATGTGATATACTATGCTAAATGCACCTGCAACCTTATTTACATAGGCCTGACCTCACGTGAACTACGTGTGAGAACACGGGAACACGTGAGAGACATTGTAGCCGCGAGAGAGGAAAGTGACATAGGAACTTTAAAAACCATACCAAGGCATTTCAAGGAGAAACATAAATGCAATCCAAAAGAATTGAGGATTTGTGGCACTGACAGGGTTCTCGCTGTGACGAGGGGCGGTAATCTGAAACTCCTACTATTTCAGCGTGAATGTAGAAGGATCACTGTTCTCAACACATTGGTACCCAATGGATTAAATGAACAGCTCAGGTTTGCCTCATTTCTCTAGTTTCATGTTTGTCTCTGGATTTGTTTTATTAGTTGTGTGTCTGTTTATTGTTTTTACATATATATATATATATATATATATATATATATATATATATATATATATATATATGTATTGTTCATTTCTTTTTATAGTTATTTGTGATGGGACTAAGTACCTGCTGTTGTGCCACTTCACCTTTATACCACATGAAATGCTGCATGGTGTGTGGACCAAAAACCATTACCCAATATATATTTTTGAAGACATGGATCATCTCCACTGAACATAGAATTGACAATGATAAATGGAGTTGTATTTAATATATATTGGGATGTTCACATACTAGTGTGAGATAATATTGATGTATATTGTTATATTTTCTACTATGTATAATATGTGGAGGGATTGAGTGATCTATTTTTATATTTATATTTTTCACCTATCCACTTTGGATGATATATATACACCTGTTTATATTGCATAACCTTTGGAATATTATGCTTGTATTTTTTTTATATTGTATATTATATTTCTATTTTTGCTATGCACAGCACTATGCACTTTATATTTCAAGTTTTGCAGTCTTAATGATGTGACCGCATTCACTTGAAGCAAGCATTAGCCTTAGACTTACTTTTTCACTGATTCCTCTGCCTTGGACTTGTGCGCATGCCCGTGACGCTTGCGTTCTGGAGCATCGCTGCTGGTGCCAGATGCGTGACGCTTGTGGGTCACGGTTTCCAGGGGAACGACTCCCTGACCCCTCGCATCAAGTGGAAAGCCTAGCGGTGATGCAATTTCCTTGCCTCACGTCGCGTGTGCATGCGCAGCTTTGTCTGTCCTGTAATTGGCATTATGTGTAGCTGGCACATAAAATACCATTTGTGACACACTCTGATATGACCCCCCTGAAGAAGCCGACGCGAAACGCGCATAGGGGCTGGCAGTCCATTTCCACACTACAACCATAATGGGTGAGGGTCAATCTTGCACTTATGTGACATACATTGTTCGAATTTTGTATATATTCAGGAGTTCCTGTCATCGTTTTCAGACTTCTCTAAATGATTGTGTTGCTCTGAACTGTATAATTATAATAATGTATGGATCATGCATTGAGGTACAGTGTTATCCTATGATTAAAGAAATGTCCCCAGCAAAAAAGTTTTTACCTTTGTAGACATTGCTTTTATATATTGAGTTGTTTGAAGACAGACACATTTTGTGATCTATGTCCAGATAAAAACCCTTCTCTTTCTAAAATCATACTTTTACAAACTGCAACATGGTTACATCTGTATCTTTCCTCTGATGCTTAAATCAAACATGGACTGTTCGCCTTGGTGCTTAAGCCTTTGACCTTATCTTAAGTAATATTTTTCAATACAGACTTTCCAATCAAGAAAGGGACATTGGTACACAGTTCTTAAAAGCATTTTGCTTTGTTAGATTTGCACTTGAAACTTTTCTGAAATGTAAGTGGCTCCCTCAGAGGAAGTGACATTTTCTTGTAAATGTGTCACTTTGGAACAAGTTTGATTGTTCGCTTTGTACAGATAACATCTGATCTCTACTTTTTTTTATATAACTAAACTAGTGCTATATTTTTGTATTTCATAATAAGGACTTAATTAATCGTTTTGCTTAATTGATTTTTGACTTGTAGTGGCCTGGAGAAAAGTCAGAACAGAATTTTTGTTCCATTAGCACAATGTTAAAAGCAGATGTAACTATTGACATCCATTTCAATGGGACTCACCTCTCCATTTGAATTAGTGCATAATTACCGTATTTTTCAGACTATAAAACGCACGGACCATAAGACGCACCCAAAATTTCCAGAAGGAAAATAGGGAAAAAAAATAATGTGTCAAATGGGGGTCTGTCTTACAGTCCAAATTCTGTTTACCAGGGAAGGGATCGGCAAAGGCAGAGGAGTGGTCACAGGAGTCGTTCGGTGGTTCCCAGGCTGGAGTGGTGGTGGTGCTGTGTTGTGGCGGTGCTCTGAGGGGTGGCTGGGCTCTGTGGGGTGATGGGGTGGCAGCACTCTTTGTGGGGCAGCAGCGCTCTGTGGTGTGGTGGTGTGAGGGGTCAAGTTCTTGCCTCTGCACAGGGGGAGTCTCGGGCCATCTCTGCTGCGGTCTCCCATTCTTCTCCTGCCGCAGTGGAGCCTGCTCAGCGGAGACGTCGGTCCCAGCATCTTGCTCAGTCCCACTCTGTACAGAGTTACAGCTGCTTTTCCTGCTTCAGCTATTGAAGTCAGTGCTGGGCAGAGGCGAGCAGACACTTCTGGGACTAAGTCCTGCTCTTCTCGTTCTGAGCATGCCCTGAGTGAGATCTCTCAGTGGAGATCGAGGGTCACATGGTCAGATGCTGCAGCTAAGTCCATTGGTCCTTTCAGGAAGGTCCTGTAGGTGCTAGGACTAAGTCCTGCTTGGCACACACTGAGCATGCCCAGGGCAAGATCTCTCAGTGGAGATTTAGGGTCACATGCTCAGGTATGGCAGCTTCTCATTGGTCCTTCTGGGAAGGTCTTTTACTTGCTGCAGCTATATAAGGCTCGCATGGCCGCACGGCCATGCGCTAGTATTGCTTTCATTTATGTACTTTGCGCCAGTGTGGTCTTGTATGTGTGTGTTCAGGGACCCGGCTGAAATAAGCCCCTAGAATGCTGGCACCTCCGGCGAGGAGTTCGTATGCTTGTGTGTTCAGGGACCTGGCCGAAATAAGCCCCTAGAATGCTGGCACCTCTGGTGAGGAGTTTCGTGTGCGTGCAAGACCACTGACTGTTCTTGTTAGACAGTTAGCCTGTGCCTCTGTGGAGTCTAACAGGGTGCAGCGCTTTGTGTTCACGGCTACTCTGTGAAGTAACAGAGTTAGCTCACACTGCTATTAGTTCCGCTATTTACTGGCAGCAGGTTCTCCTGCACGGTGGACCCCGGGCTGCGAACGCATCTACCCTAATAAAATATAAACTTTCATTAGGTGTGTTCCGCTTGCCCAGTCATAACATAATACTAGCGCCAGGGTCTGGCTAGTAAATGGCGGACATACAGCAATCTTTGCGGTATATCCAGCAGCTGGAGGGTAGGTTGGCGGCTCTCGAGAGCTCAACCTCAGCTGTGGATATTTCCGCAGTTGCTGTAGAGGCTGCTAGCGTGGCTGCAGCAACTTTGTCCACTGCCACCCCTGTTCCGACATTTTCGCGCCTCCCGCTCCCAGAAAAATTTTCTGGAGAAAGCACATCTTGTAGGGGATTCGTGAGTCAGTGCTCTATTCACCTTGAGCTTCTGGCTGCATGTTTTCCCACAGAGCGGGATAAGGTGGGATTTATTGTGTCCCTCTTGTCGGACAGGGCGTTGGAATGGGCTACGCCGCTGTGGGAGCGTGGCGATCATGTGGTGCAGAGTGCTCCGTTGTTTCTGAGCACCCTGAATCATGTCTTTCTAGGACCTCGAGTCACCCATGATACGGCGCTCCAACTGTTGGCATTAACTCAGGGTGAGTCCTTGGTCAGCCAATTCGCCATTCGTTTCCGAACTTTAGCCTCAGAGCTAGAGTGGTCGGATAAAGCCCTTATCCCCATATTTTGGAGGGGGCTGGCTGATCACGTTAAGGACGCTCTGGCCACTAGGGAGATTCCAGCCACACTGGAGGAGTTAATAACTGTCTCTACCCGCATTGACCTCCGTTTTAATGAGCGGAGGTTTGAGCGAGTCCAGTGTAGGCAGAGGTTTCGGCTGGCTCCCACCTTCGCCAGACCTCTGGAATCTCCGGTCATGGTTCCTGAGTCACATGAGGCCAGGGAGGTGTCACAAGCGGGTTCTAAGTCCCGGACCGCTTGGGCTTCCAAGGTTCGTCATGTTTGCCAGCAGTCTGGACATCTTGCCACCAGATGTTCTCAGCGGTCGAGGAGACGTCAGCCTCTAGTGGTAGTCGGGGGAGGTACACTAGATACGGCGACGTTTGCCTCAAAATTGTCCTTTAAGGGGACAATTAACATTGGCTCATCTTCCCACTCAGTTGAGCTCTGCGTGTATTCTGGGGCAGAGGGCAATTTCATGTCTTCCACCTTTGCCCAACGTCACGCAATACCCCTGGTTATGCTAGCACAGCCAGTTACGGTACGAGTGGTGAATGGGTCGACACTACCTTCACAGATAAGTCACCAGACCATTCCTTTTACTCTGACCATGTCGCCATCCCATCAGGAGATAATATCTCTGCTTGTCATACCTGTTGGGGATACCTTGGTTACGGTACCACTCTCCACATATCGAGTGGTCTTCTGGCAGAATTTTGGGATGGGGTGAGTCTTGTGAGGGTAGGTGTCAAAGGGAGTGCGTTCAGGTTGCTACTACTGAGGTACCCGCAGATCTATCCTCTCTCCCCAAGCAATACTGGTCTCATGTGGACGTGTTCTCCAAAAAGGCGGCGGAGTTTATCCATTATCTCTCCCGGAGACAGAGGCTATGTCTCAGTACATCCAAGAAAATCTGGCAAGAGGGTTCATCAGGAAGTCAGTGTCACCTGCTGGGGCTGGGTTCTTCTTTGTTCAGAAGAAGAATGGGGAACTGCGTCCATGTATTGACTACAGGGGTCTTAACGCCATCACCATTAAGAACAAATACCCATTACCCCTGATATCTGAGCTTTTTGATAGGCTACGGGGAGCAAGGGTATTTACAAAATTAGATCTGCGGGGGGCTTACAATCTGATTCGCATCCGTGAGGGGGACGAATGGAAGACGGCTTTTAACACCAGGGATGGGCACTATAAGTATCTGGTGATGCCCTTCGGGCTCTTGTTGTGAATTTGGTTTCTGGGCTCCCCCGGTGGTCACTGGTGGTACTGAACTTGTGTGCTTCATCGCCTCTTTTCACCTGTTTCCATCAGGATGTGGGAGTTGTCTATTTAGCCTTGCTCCTCAGTCATTTCTATGCCGGCCAACAATGTTACCAGAAGCCTTTCTGTTGCATGTTCCTGCTCCTAGACTACTATCAGCTAAGTTGGACTTGTAGTCCTAAGTTTGTTTTGCATTTTTGTTCCAGTTCTCTGTGATTGTTTATTTCTGAGGCTGGAAGCTCTTGTGAGCTGGAATTGCCACTCTGGTGTCATGAGTTGATATTAGAGTCTTAAAGTAATTCCAGGATGGTGTTTTGAAAGGGTTTTCAGCTGACTGTGAAGTTCCCTTTTCTGTCTTCCTACTATCTAGTAAGCGGACCTCAATTTGCTAAACCTATCTTCATACTTCGTATGTCAATTTCCTCTGAAATCACCGACAATATATGTGGGGGCTACTGTCTGCCTTTTGGGGAAAATTTCTCTAGTGGTAAGCCAGGTCTGTATTTTCCTCTGCTAGGGTCAGTCAGTTCTCCGGCTGGCGCTGGGCGTCTAGGGATAAAACGTAGGCACGCTACCCGGCCACTGTTATTTGTGCGGTAGGTTTAGCTCACAGTCAGCTCGAGTTCCCATCTTCCAAGAGCTAGTCCTTTTTGTATGCTTTACTACGTTCTCTTGCCATTGAGAACCATGACAGGCTCTGTAATGCCCCAGCCGTTTTCCAAGACTTTGTGAACGATATCTTCCGGGATATGCTCACCACCTCGGTCGTAGTCTATCTGGATGATATTCTCATCTACTCTCCAGATATCGACTCCCATCGGAGAGATGTTCACAAAGTCTTTGACCTCTTATGGGCAAACTCCCTCTACGCCAAATTGGAGAAGTGTGTGTTTGAGCCGGAGTCCTTGCCATTCCTAGGTTATATCATCTCTGCCCAGGGTTTGGCTATGGATCCTGCCAAGCTACAGGCTGTGATGGACTGGCAGGAACCCCATTCTCTTAAAGCGGTGCAGCGCTTTATGGGGTTCATTAACTACTATCGACAGTTCATTCCACACTTCTCAACGTTGGTAGCTCCCTTGGTTGCCCTTACCAAGAAGGGAGCAAATCCCAAATCGTGGTCTGTGGAGGTCTCCGAGGCCTTTATTTCCATAAA